>NW_011500093.1:264804-281655 GCF_000495115.2 Populus euphratica
AAAAAAATATATTAATATTTATATTTAACCCACTTGTGTAAAATAAATTAATAAACAATTGTTGCCAATAATTTTACTAGTCCCTAAAAGATTTAAAAATAGATGAATGCAAGTTTCATTATATATATTGAGAAAGAATATTTTTAATGAAATTAATAATAAAATCATTATTAAGCAATTTTAAAATATAAAAACTCAAAAAAATAATTATAATGTAAGTTTTTTATTTTAAAAATATTTTTAAATTAATTTTACTTGACATGAGTTAATACATATATTTCAAATTAATTTTTCTATATATAATACATATTTATATAATATATAATATCAAATATTTATAATTTATCTTCTCATTTAAAATTTTCTCACACCGCTGCTACTTGAAGGATAGAAAACCATAAACTTCTGTAATCATTGACAAGTCCCCAACCCAGCTTCTTTATAAAAGCTTCATTCACAGTATGCATATTGCGGATACCTAGACCTCCATTAGTCTTCGGCTGATAAAACTCCCATTTGATTAAGTGAATTTTCTTCTTCTGATCAGAACTACCCAGCAAACTGACTTTAAAAGCATGGTAGGTTGCATAGGTATAAAGGAATAGTCATCTAAACTGAACGGCATAGAGCGATCATCCCTGCTAGAAATAAATTGTTTGTTTTCCATCCCGAGAGAAGTTGCTGGACCTGGTTTGTTAAATACCCATAAGTTTACTTGATAATGCGTGATGAAGAAGAGATGCCCCAGTATATTTTACCAGGTCACTAATCCTCCCAAAACCCACATCTATAGCTTATAGAATGAGCCGAAGCATCAGAAACATTCTTTGAAAATAACATTGTGGTTTTTGCAGAGCTCACTTTTTGGCCAAAGCTAAAATGATTAAGACAATACATAATATTCTCAATTTCGAGAGATGGAAAAACTCCCCGAATTGAAAAACGCACATAATCGATATCTCTACTTTATAGATTCCGATAATAGCCAATAACCACATTTATCGTTAGACCAAACCCTTGGTTACATCTAAATTCAACATTAACAATGATTCAAAAGGTTCAAATATAATTATTTATTTTGATTCAAGTAAAGTTGTGGATTCTGTTTTATTCTATGAAATGATTGGTCTATCTTATTTCAATTTAAAAAATTTAAAAAATAAAATAAAATAAGATAGATTTTATCTTGCTAAGAATCTCAGTCCATTTCTAAAATTCCATCTCAATTCTGACTAGAATATTCCAGTTTTGTTCCAGTTAAATAATATTTTTTTTAATATTATCTAATTTTATTATATTAATTATATCTTTTAACCCGACTGTTAAATTAGGTTAAAATTTTATAAGTAGTTTTTTTAGATGATGTTATATATCAAGTTAAAATTTTAGAGTAATCAAAATTTAAAAATACCTTACAAGACTGACAGTGATATTTTTATAATTTTGTTCAAAAATATTATTTTATTGTATTTTTTTAAATTATTTTTTACAATTTTTTTATTTAACAATGAGTTTATTGGTAATTAAATTTTATAATTTATTCGACACTATTCATCCATACGACACTATTCATCCATACGGTACTGTTCACATACGTTGCTGTTGGCGTATATAGAAGAGTTATTATAATCTCATGATCTGAATCATGAATTTAAAAAGTTGATCTAGAGTTCTGTGGTAGTATGATCCGGGTCATGAATTTAAAAAGCTAATCTAAATTAATTTGGGATAACCTAATATTTTATTGTTTTATTTTTTTTTAAATTATTCTCTTGATTTTAGAGTCAAACAATATTTGCTACTTATCAAAGTTATCTTTGAACCCGTCGAATTAGATTTTATTGGTTCAACTATTGTTTTTTTTACTCGTGTTTGAAATTTAAAATATATAATTTTAAGTTAATTTTTAAATTTAAATTTAAATTTAAATTATATTTGTTAAATTAATATTTTAAAATATATATAAATAATACAACCCTAAACAAGATGCTAAAACATTTTAAAATATAAATATATAATTCAGTTAAAAAATCGAAACACTAACCGAAATAGGATTGACGGCCTTCGAATTGAGGTCGAAAACCTCAATTTGTTCCCTTGATCAATTAAACATGGCAACGAAATGATGGCACTAATCGGTAAAGAGTACAGGCAAAAGCAACACCACTTTAATAAACAACTAGTTAGGGATATCCATCTAAAAGAGCAGTAATTGATTACATTATTTTTTATTATTACGTTACTTACGGGTAAGATTTCAAAAAAAAAAAAAGAGCAATAATTGAGAACATCATTTTTTTGTGTAAAACTTCTAATTACAAATAAGAATAGCAATGACATGTAAATCAAGTTGACACTTGATACCAATAAAATTTTGTTAACATAACTCGTAAGGATATAATTAAAAATTAATAAAATTCAGCAATCCAAATGAAAATATAACAAAACAAAAATGAGCTCCATTTTTTTCTTTTCATCAACGGGAGAGGAAAAAAAACCACTCGCAAATCATTGTAGATGTTAATAACTCGTAAGGGATTAATTGAAAATAAATATAGTTAAGTAATTAAATTAAAAATGTAAAAAAGGAAAGTAGCTCCAATTTTTTTTCTTCATGAACAAAAAAAAATTTAAATTCTTATAGTTCATAACTAATTAAGTGGTATACAATATGCTACAGGTCAACATTTTATTTTTATAAAAAATATTAAAAAGAATAAAACTTAAAAGTGTTAGATCTGTTACAACACCAAACCTAAAAATGTGGAGTCTAACTGTAATATCATATTCAATATTAATATTAATAATATTAATAATATTATTTAACTTGTCTGTCTAAATTTTTATATTTTTTAATATTTTAAAAAATAATGGTTTTTTTTAGTAATAATAATATTTTTTTAATTTAATTAATGATGATAATATTTTTATTTTTTTTCAAATTTATTAATTATTTTTTTAATAATATTAATTATAATACAAATAATTATAATTATAATGCAAATAATACTATTTTTTATTAATGTTTTTAATTATAATAAAAATAATAATATTTATAATACAAATAATAATTTTTAGAAACTTATGACCGAATAATGATTACATATTAATTATGTATGTATAGTGTAAAACTTCATTATCTACTTTAATATTGTTTAGAATTGTAAGAATTGTTGGTACATATTTATACACTAAATGATTTAGTGTAAATATAAACTTACTAACTAAATAGCTTTGTTAATTTTGTAACTTTTTGTTAAGATTATAACAATTAAATAATAAACTTAGGACATAAAATTTACATATTTAAGGAAAAAGAATATAATAATTGAATTAATATTTCAAAAAATATTAATTTAAAGTAAAAAATTAAATATTTGTTAAAAAAAATTTTAAAATAAAAAACAAATATATATGTAAAGATATCAGCAGCTCTATTTCTACCAAGTGTTAGAAGATTAGAAATTGGTATTATTAGAATGATGTTAGTATTGTTTGTTAGTTAAGAGAGTTTGTTAGCGTTGTTTCAGTGCCAAAAGAAAGACTAGATATCATGTATTATCTTTCCAATATAACATATATAAATTGAGGATTAGTAAGGAGAACAATTAATTAATGAATAATAAAAACAGTTTTAGAATTCGTCTTTTACTTCTATGTGTAAGAGAATCGATCTTTGTTCTTCTTTCTTTTTATTTTCTATCTTTTCTTTATATATGATCCTTTTCTGTATAAATTCTATTATCTTTCATGGTATCAGAGCTGTAACTGATTTGATGGGATATCTGCTGATTGTCAAGAATTATACGGGCGATTGTCTAAATTTTGGTGTGACTGAGCAAGTAAAATCTGAAGATTATAAAATAGAGACTGTAATTGTTAGAGATGATTGTGCTTACCTCCACCCCGAGACATAGCTGGACGAAGAGGGTTAACAAGGACTATTCTTGTTCATAAGGTTGTTGGAGTTGCAGCTGCTGCTGGCCTTTCTCTTGATGAAGTTGTTGTAGAAGAAAAACGTGCATATGAAATGGTTCTAATATCTTACTAATCTCTGTTTCTAGCATTATTTTCTCATTATCCAAACAATTCTTTCATGATAATAGATATGTTTATTATTTGTTTGATATATTATCAAATTGAAAAAATTTTCTTCAAATCTTCAACTTTCTGCAAGATTTTTCTTTCTCAATCTTTGATTCTCTTCTTTTCTATTTCTTGCACTCTAAAAATCACAACTACTTTTTAACTTCAGATTGTTTAACTCTAATAAGAGAATATATAGATAAATGTTTTTTTCTTTCTCTGCAGTGCAATATCTCCCTCTAATTCTATTCACTTCTTTGTTTATCTCTATGACGATTCTTGTTAGCTTTTCAAAATATCTCTGTTATCTCTCTTACTTCTAAACCATTGTTCCATTCCAGGATGAAACATCCTCAGATCGATTATCATTTTATTAGGGAATGGATTATTAAGGGTGATTTACTGGTCCAACATGTTTCTTTTACTGATTAGTTTGCTAATATCTTCACCAAAGGTCTTTTCATTTCTTTGTTTCAGTATCATTGTTTCAATCTCATGCTTGGCTCCTCCAAACTTGTGATTGAGGGGGCTTGTAAAGATATCAATAGCTTTACTTTTACCAAGTGTCAGAAGATTAGAGATTGATATTGTTAGAATGCTATTAGTATTGTTTGTTAGTTAAGAGAGTTTGTTAGCTTTATTTTAGTGCCAAAAGAAAGATTAGATCCCATGTATTATCTTTCTAATATAGTATATGTAAATTGAGGATTAGTAAGAAGAATAATTAATCAATGAATAATAAAAACAGTGCTAGAATTCATCTTCTACTTCTCTGTATAATAAAAATAATGTTTGTTCTTTTTTTTTTCTATTCTCTGTGTTTTCTTGATTTTTGTTTCTTTCTATATAAATTCTACTATCTTTCAAGATATAATATTTAAGATATGTCTGGCATAAAAATAAAGGAGTGAAAATTGTCCTTATGATTTTTCTATATCAGCTATCATTTAACCCCATTTTATTTAAATGTTAACAGTGGTACAATATTTTTTAAGGGTGAAAATTTTTGAAATTTATTATTATTATTATTATTATTATTATTATTATTTTAATTTTACATTTATCTTTATTATTTTTCTTCCACCTCTTACTTTGAACCCATAACTATTTTTTTTTCTAATTAATATCTTCAATTGCATAAATCAAATTTCATATAATTTGATATGGGATTCACTAATAATCCTAGTAATTTTTTCACTTCTACCAAACATATTTAACACTTGAACTCTTAAAGATACTTTACACCTTTTAGCACTTCACCATTAATAAATCTTACTCTCTTAATATTTCTTTTTAAAACTTTTATTCTCGTATAAAACACAACCCTAACGGTATATTTGAGATATTCTTAAAAATACATGGATTGATATGAGCTTAGAAAAATCGTGACCTCCTCCCGTCCGATAGGATCAGCTCCGCCTGAGATACTTGAAGGATTAATGGGTGATGAAAATTTTCTTTTTTTAATTGCATTTAAATTTGGGATGATAACAAAAAGGAAAAAAAAACTTATTATCACCCTAGCCACCATCTTATAAAGATAAGTTTTAGGAAGTTCATAGCATACATCCTTCCCGGAAGAATCACAGAAACGACAGAAAACAAGTCTGGTATCATGTTTCCGGGTGTTTCAGCCAAGATCACACTAGCCAACAAGAAAGACGCAGCTAAATGACTAGCAAGTGTATTCATCAAAAATCTTTCAATATTTGTTCTTTAAGCTAAAAGATAAGAAGGGGGAATGCGGTCTTCTTTACCAATGTATATCAGCCAAACAGTGACATCAACGTCCGTTCGGGGTGGACCACTGAAGGAAAGGATAGCTGGGACGGTGCAGCCAATGGGGTCAGGGTCCCACCATGATCCGCTTGGCAATGGAGGAGCAAGCCTGAATGGCAAGACCCATTGCCTTGTCTCTTTTGTGTAGCAAGAAAGTGAAGGAGATAAAAGGTGACATTGATTTTGTTTGGTAGTGTCCTCAACTCCTTGTAGCCAAGAAATGGGCTGTCCCAAAAAACAGATCAGAGGACTCGATCCCACTTGCCATGTGTTTTGGACTAAATGTTGTGATATATATGCTTCTCAAAATTATCCAAAATTAATAAATAATTAACCATAACTTTGAACACTAGGGTAAACTTCGAGAATAATTGTATAATAGTAGCTGGTACCTCGTGAATGTTTCACTAATACAATTATACTATTTTCATAATTGAAGAAAAATAATTATTTTTCAATAATTTAATTGCGAATATTTTAGTTTCACTGTAGCATCCAAAAATTGTACTGCATGAAACTAATGCGATGAAATATAATATGGATAAATAATTTGTGATTGTAACGTTCTTATAATTATGGGTGTTATCCAAAAACTAATTTTCAGTTTAATTATATTTTAATATGGATTAATATTTTAGATATTTGAATTGATATGGATTTTAATAATAAATCCATGACGTATCAAATCATAAATTTTCAAAAAAATCTCCTATATTAGGCTTAATATCATTCTAATTAATCAACTGGTCTTCATTGTGTTTGTCGTCTGGTTCCGACCAGATAGCATTAAGACACCCCGTTGTCCAACTTGCTGACTTTTCCAGGCACAAGCCGGTGTTCATGCACTGCAATTTCCGAATTTCAAAGGGCAGGAAGACATTGATACTGCGGATTTTTACGCTGACTGCCATTCTTGTTTCGATTACAAAAACAGGATCAGTTTTTTGTTCGGTTTATCACCCTTTTATACGAGGAAGGAAGCAGATACTGATTTTGGAGCCCCAGGCAAGCAGCCCAACAAGAAAATACCAGCACCCCACTTGCCAAGCCAGCTGAACAAGATCCACTATACAGGAAATCCTGGGACCAAAACCTGAATTGCTGTCTGCTATAAACACAAGCTATATATATATAGATCATGGTGTGTTTTTTCATGACCATAAACTGTTCCAATCCAAGAAGATATAGCATGTATTATACACAATTGACAAATTGACAAGTTATTTGTAAGCCATGCTTCTTGGAGAACAAACATCTGCGTACAAATTTGCAGCAGTTTGAGACTGTCCCCTGGATAACTTGACCCCAAAGTGGACTTCTCGCTAAAAATTTGGGCTATGGCCTCGAACTGGCTGACAATGAAATTAGCTTTTCGGGCTCTTGGAAGCTGCTTGGATTAGTCTGGGATTGGAGCTAATATTTGGGCTTCTGTAGATTACCCACCATGCTAGATTGATTGATTGGGCTTTAATTGTATTGAATAGGTGGCCTCGAACTGGCTGACACTGAAATTAGCTTTTTGGGCTCTTGGAAGCTGCTTGGATTAGTCTAGGATTGGAGCTAATATTTGGGCTTCTGGAGATTACCCACCATGCTAGATCGATTGATTGGGCTTTAATTGTATTGAATAGAATACAATTAATTTTACCCCAAAAAAAAAAGCCATTTTCCAAAACCACAATTCCGATGCATTGCACGACGAGGAGAAACCACTGGTAATATGACTGTGTGTTGCTTGTTAAATATTTTTATTTTTTATAAAAAAATTATATATGCAGGTTTTTTTAATTTTAAAAAGCTAAGTTTAAATATAAAAAATTATACGTATATATAATTAAATAAAATGAAAATTATATGCACTAATAAATAAATAAATAATTATTAATGATATTTAAAAATAAAATTTAAAAAACAAATGTAGATATAAAACACCAGCTCATTCAATGATATTTAAAAAACTAAAAAACAAATGTAGATATAAAACACCAGCTCATTCCAAACTCCAAAGCATTAATCACTATATAAATAAAGCTAAATGTGTGGGATCCAATTAAGAATAGTTTTTTGTTAAGGGACCTAATTAAAAATAGTGCGCTAGTTGTGGAACAAATACATCCATTATTTTAGAGCGTGGAGCTCTGGAGTAGAAGAAATAGCGAGATCGATTCCTCCTTCATTTTGCTTTCTCTTTTGGCTTCCCCGTCCCCTTCTTTATTTTTTTTAATTCAAATTTAATTATTTCAAAGTAAAAAGAAAAAAATATGAGGTTATTGCAGTTGGGCTTCTTCCTAGCTTTAGCTTCTGGTCTCTCTGCTCTTCTCATCTACATCACCGGCGTCTCCGATCTACGTACGTTGTTTTCATACATAATTTCCTATCTACTACGTACATTTACAACTTTCTTAATTTTATGTATTTTGATTTTGTACGATAATTATCAGATGTGAGCAATTCACTATCGAATCAAGATTTGGAAGCATTGCAGTCTCTACAAAACGGTTTCAAGAAGTGCGTGGTAATTTTTTTTTCTTGCAATTTAATTTAGTCTTAGAATTGAAGTATAATGTATAGATTTGGTGGTGTTTCTAACTTTTGAATTTTTTTCCCCGTGATTTGCTAATTTCTGCAGAGTGTAAATGGATTAGGCTTACAAGCTGTGACTACTGGAAGTGATTACTGTAAAGTTACTATAAATTTTCCTAGTGACACCGTCCCCAAATGGGTATCATTTCTTTCTTTCTTTTGTTTGTTTTTTCTTTTTTAACTTTTTGAGTATTTTAGAATTGGCTGCTGATGTTATTAGGTATTAGTGTTAGGGTGTACTTGAAAGTGAAAATATACTTAATGGATTGTGTACTTGCAAGTAATTTTCGGGGCAAAGTTTATGTTCTTAGTGGAATGAGATGGAAATTTATTTTTATTTTTAACATTTTGAGGGTGCCATTCCAGTTCTTATTAGTTGATGATGACTGCCGATGTAAATGTGGGTGTGTGATCTTGATGTGTGTTTGATTTTGTTTGATGCTTTATTTACAAACAGAAAGATCCTAAGACGGGAGAACTTGAAGGATTATCATTCGAATTTAATCTATGTGAAGCTGTGGCAACATGGGAACAGGTGAGAGTTGCTTCATATGTGTGTGTGTTTAGTATTAAGCTTTGATAACCTGGCATTCCGACTATGTTTCTGAGATGATGTGTGTTGTTTGGTTTATTTTTGACGTGAAGTACAATTGATATATTATATAGTGAGTTGATTTTCAGGTGCGGAATAGTACTACAATACTCACGAGTGAGTTCATTGATGCTTTACCTAATGGATGGGAGGACTATGCTTGGCGTAGGATCAATAAAGGAGTACTTCTGTATGTGCTTTTAATTTGCCAGGTTTTTATTTTTTTTATTTTTGGGTAAATTACAGGGGAACAATAGGAAGGGGAAAGTAATGACTTGAATTAATCTTCTACATGAAGTTGATAGAATTTAGGATGTGTCCTCCAATCAGGAGATAAATCATAGAAGAAATGCTAGTGGTGCTCAAAGCAGTTACACTCATTAAGATGAATGATTAGTTGTGATAGAAGTGATGGAAGTATTTGAGGTTTTCTTGGAAAGGAAATTTAAAGTTTATCTCTTGTTAAGATGTCAGTGGTTTTGTATTTATATTACTTTTTAAAAAGTTTCTGGTAGTTCCCAGCAAGACTTATTTTCATTCATTAAATTGGCAAAGTCATTCTCAGGAAATGGGTTTAGCTGTTCAGTTTTGATGTTTAAGTGGGTTATTGTGAGCCTCTAGGACTATTGACAGTAAGTTGTAGTCTGATGTGCCTCATTTATGCAACACAGTAACCAATGCAAGAACAAAACTTTATGCTTGGAGAAACTATCACTGGTACTCCCTGAGACACCACCATATGTTCCAAGGCAGTTTGATCGATGTGCTGTCATTGGTAATTCTGGAGATCTTTTAAAAACAAAGTTTGGAAAGGAAATTGATGATTATGATGTTGTCATTAGAGAAAATGGTGCCCCAATCAAGGTGAGGTTCCTCTTCTTCTCCTTTTTTTTTTGCGTCAGCAATCTAGTTGCTTTTCCCACCTTTTAAATCTTGTTGACATGTTTTTTTTTTTTTTGTTATTTTGTTATTTCAGAATTATACAAAGTACGTGGGCAAGAAAAGTTCATTTCGTCTTCTTAACAGGGGATCTGCTAAAGCCCTTGATAAAGTTGTAGAGTTAGATGGTATGTGCACTAGTGTACTTGTTACCATGCCTTTCATGTATTGCTAAAATACTGATATTATGAAATCCTACAGAAACAAGAAAGGAGGTCTTGATGATTAAAACAACAATACATGACATTATGAACAAGATGATTCGGGTTTGTATTCTCTCTTCTCTTTTACCTACAGTTTCTTTCTCCAAGTTTTATCTTTCACCAAAACTTGTTCTTATGGAAGCCAATATAGTCTCTTCCTTTTATTTTGGAAATTTGACCTTACACAGAAAGTTAAAATTTGTTGATGAATTTCAGTTTATGGCTTGCAAAAGAATGCATGCAAATCTTTGGAATCTATGCTTTACAAAAACAATCTGAATGGCAATCTAGTTAGCCTTCATCTTGTTTTGAGTGCAAAATCATTAAGCTTGTATCAAATGAACAAAATTGATGCCACTGCAATTTCTTTCCGACCTTATGACTTTAGCTAACCTTTTTCATGAAGATTTTGCATGCAACACCTTGTAACGTGTACTGGAACTGATTTTACTTTATGGAACTACTCCAAGATTTGGTTTTATGCTCTGTTCGAGCTTTATACTTGGATTATCTGTCCTTTAATTATCATTCTTGCAAGTTATTTTGTGTAGAATTTTATAAATGTCAGGAAACTGTCCAGTGAGTAGAGTTATATAAATATACCTGTTTACTGTTTTAAGAGACTGTCTAATGAAAATTAGAAGGACCTTTCTCTTCTGCTTTTCTTGCTGGCTTGACTTTTCCTTTTGTCATATGTAGGAAGTTCCGATAAACAATCCTGTATATCTCATGCTAGGTGCATCTTTTGGATCAGCAGCTAAAGGAACTGGACTCAAGGCTCTTGAATTTGCTCTCTCTCTCTGTGAGTCAGTTGATATGTATGGTTTCACTGTGGATCCAGGATACAAAGAATGGTATAAAAATGTTTCAATGCTTATATCTTGCAAAGAGTTCTTCCCACAATTTTATTATGGAACCTGACCATGTAACCTTCTGTTATTTCAGGACAAGATATTTCTCAGAATCCAGGCAAGGTCACACTCCTCTCCATGGAAGAGCTTACTACCAGATGATGGAGTGCTTGGGTGTAAGTTCTCATGAACTCTAAATTTCTTTTTTCTTTTCTTTTTTCTTTCTTTTTTTAAGGTCAAAATCTTTTAATTATCCTAATATTGCAACCTCAAGGACATAAAGTCACCATTTGATGTCCCATGGCATTCCATATGGATGGTTTGATTCGAGTACAGTTCCTTACTTTTTTCCTTTTTAACTAATAACTTTCTGTTGGGCTTCGAATATGATTAAATTCTAGGCTTCCAAACTTGATTCATTAGATGTTTTAACAAGTGAAATCCTGTAATTTGTTGTTGGTGGATTTCTTTAGTAGTCTGATACCTTTTGTTTGTGGTTTGTTAAGCTTATCAAAATCCATTCCCCTATGCGAGCTGATCCCAGCCGTGTTGTCCATTCGGTACCAAGCCAGAGAACAATTACAGCTGCTAGAATTGCATCAGAGAAATTGTTGAGGTACCATTGTTGCTCATTTAGTTGTGTTTCATCAGTTGTTATTAAATTGCCAGAAACATGACTTGAATCATGCTGTTACAAAACAGTGGCCAGGGATGTGTGCAAAGTTTAGCAACTATTAGTTATCTTGATGTTCAACCATTTTCATCTAATGGACGAGTAAAATTTGTTACCATACAACCTTGAAGTTTAACCATTTTCATCAAATGGATGAGTAAAACTTGTTACTGTCATTCACGCACATACAATTGTTGAAGTCAATGGTTGTCATGCAAAGGGTGTCGTACTGTTGGCAGTGTTAAAATTAAACTATTCAACCTGAGAAAGAAGGAATTATTTGATTGAGGAAAGATACGCATTAGCTCATGGTTTTTTGCAAGGGAACTTTGCAAAGCTGCTTGCCTTGTCATCATAGGATTAACATGTGACTTCTCATTACTATAGGGATGTTGAATCATCATTGATTCATGTGCATTGATGATAGAGATCTATATTCTGAGTGTGTTCCTTTTGTTGAAGTGGCGACATCTTCATCAATTGATAACTTCTTTCTTGCACATTATATGTGTTGTAGGAGGGTTGGAGCAGGATCTGAAGACCCACTACGTGCATGCTCCATTAGAAAGAAGGTAGCAAAAAGAAAGTCTGCAGCTATCTCTGGTCTCAGAAAGGCTGCTGTAGATCATCAAAATTTCGTTAAAGGCACAACCATGTATCCTTTGGAGCACCATCCTGGACATGGTCTCCTTTGCACACTGCCAAAAGATTGAATCAAAGATAGCTACAGTTGCACCGAAATAGGTGATGAATTTGTTAAATGACTGGCCAATATAAACCACTCACTAGCTGCTGTACTTCAATTGCTCTGTTCAACAAAATTTTGGTTCGAGTCAGAAGGCAACACAAAATGCAGGTGAAAATCATTTTTTTCAGAATTTTAATTTTACGCGTAGCTTCATTGTTCTTTTGACTAATAGCATCTCCCTATCATTTTTCCCTTTGATCCCTTAATCATTTCTTCGTCAAGCCATTTTCTGTTGTAATTGGATTGGACCATTTTCGCTTTGCCTCTTGTATATGTCTCTTGGTTGTTTTGATGACACTAAACAAGGAAAACAAAAGGACATTTATGTATTCTAGTGTCGCATATTTGCGGATTCTTGGCAAATTCCTGATGTTTCAATAGAGTAGCCATGACAAAAGAGTAGAACACACTTTTCTTAATTTCTTCGAATTCCCATGTCCCATGTAACGTGTTGTAAGGAGATCCAGTGTCGTGATTTTAGCCATAGGCTTTGGTTGTTTGGTAGGTCTTGAAATTCTTATGGAAGCATCGAATTGGATATGAAAAGAATGAGATGGTTATAGTTGATTACTACTTAGCTGTCTTGCACCTCGTCGTGAGTTGTATCAGAAGTTTATTTTGCAACATAAAAAAATGTGCAGGAGCTCGAAACGTGCTTTGGTGCATCAAGATGTGCTTTTAATAAAATTGATTTAAAATTATATGCATGCAATAAATATTAAAAATTCTAATTAAAAATTAAATCAGAGGTTAATATAGCTATGTCTCTTGGTGAGCTCTCAGATTTTGTTATTTATTTATATGTCAAAATAATCCCTCTTTTTTTTTAAAAGCACTAATTTAAATTTCATTGATACAAAATAATATTCTAGTATGATTTTTTTTTTAATATAACTTTTCGAGACATATATAACCCTATCTAGTGATATTTATTGTTTTTTAAATGACAGTTTATTAGAACTGTAAAAGCAAATTTTTGGAAAAGAAAAACTAAGCTTTTTATATTTTCGACGCAAATATATTAACAAAAAAAAACATGTATTTTCATGAAAAAGTTTTTGAAATTTATGTTTAGAAAAGAAAAACTAAGCTTTTTATATTTTTGACGCAAATATATTAACAAAAAAAAAACATATTGCTCACATATTTTCATGAAAAAGTTTTTGAAATTTATTTTTTAACTAATCATATAATTATAAAATATACCAATAAAATTATAGAACCAAAAAAAAACATTTGTTGTCAAAACCTGCTATTGTTATTCATGTAACTTTTTCTAACATAAATTAAAAATAATATACTAAAAATAATTTTTATTATTTTATTAAATAAATTAAAATTAAAACTAAAACAAATAAAGGCTCATAAAAATAGCTAAATACCTTGGCCTCTAGGCTAGTTTCTAGCTAGAAAAAAGCATGTAGGTCACGTGTGGCAATGTTATGAATAGGTTTTCGATTATTACGAGATGTCATGACCATATTTATAAAATAAATATATTTTATAGTACTATAATTATAAATCAGTATCAAATAAATAATAAAAATTAAAGATATAATAAAATCAATATTTTATAATAGAAAAAACAAAATTGTATTGGTGATAAAAAAAACTTAGAGACTAAACAAAATGATTAAAATTGTATTGGTGTTAAAAAAAACTGAGAGACTAAACAAAATGATTTATAGCAATTCACAGTATTTTGTGAAGAAAGATACAATACTTTTGTCATATAATTTAGCTTTTTTGTTAATAAAAAAAATTATAAAATTAAATTTTTTACCAACTTAATATTAAAAAAACTCAACAAATATAATTTTGGAAAAAAAACTTATGATAAAAAACATTGTAGCAATTGATAATATTTTGTAAGGAAAACTACAGTGCTGTTTCCAATAAAATCGCCAAAAATAATTTTGGAAAAAATATATGGGAAAACATTGTAACAATTCACAGTGTTTTTAATAAAAAAAGCTATGAAGAAAAATTCTCAACCAGCTAGTAAAAAGAGAAAAAAAAACCATGTTAGAAACACTGTAACAATTCACAGTAAAAAAGAGGAAAAAAAACCATGTTAGAAACACTATAACAATTCACAGTGTTTTGTGATGAAAGCTACATTGCTCCCCCACATGATTTAGCCTTATTTATAATGACTTGTAATTGTAATTCTTAATTAGCTCAATATTAAAAAAATAAAATTGACAAAGATAATTTAAAAAATAATCAGAAAACAACCATGTTGAGAGACAATCTAACAATCCACAGTATTTTGTGAGAAAAACTACAATACTTTTTTTAGATAATTAAACTTTATTACAAAGTTAAATTCTAACCGGCATAATATTACAAAAACAAAATTGACAAAGATAATTTTAAAAAAATATTACAAAAAAAACACAAAAGAAACTAAAAAAAAAAACCATGTGGAAAAAAATACTATGGCAATTCACAGTAATTTGTGAGGGAAGTTACAATGTCTTTCTTACATATTGTAATTGTAATTTTTAACCAGCTCAATATTAAAAAATAAAATAAAAAAATAATTTCAAAGAAATCATCAAAAAACAAAACAAAAAAAAAACATGTGAAGAAACATTGTAGCAATCAATAATATTTAAAAAAAAATTCAAAACTAAATTCTTAATTAGCCCAATATTAAAAAAATAAAATCAACAAAAATAATTTTAAAAAATAAAAAAATAAAATAGAAAAATCATGTGAAAAAATACCGTAGCAATCCACAGTATTTTAAAAGAAAAAATTACAAAGTTAAATTTTTAACCAAATCAATATTAAAAAAATAAAATCAACAAAGATAATTTTTAAAAAAAAAACTAAACAAAAAAAAGAGGAAAAGTTGCGGAAAAGAAAGAAAAGTAATTTTGAAAAAAAACAAAAAAAAAAGGGGAAAGTTGGAACAAAAGGAAAACATGAACAAAAATAAAAAAGTTAAAAAAACAAAATACACCATAGATTATTATCATAATGCATAATATATTAGATATGAGTAAATAATAAATCATCCATTTCTTTTAACTTATTACTTAATAATTTTTTTAATTTTAAAACTTACTTTCATTGAAATCACTTCTAGCATCACAGTTGAAACTATTTTTTTTTTTATTATTAGTATTTTACATTTGATAATTGATAGTGACTTGTTCTCTCATTTTCTCTAGAAAAAAAATCTTTTTTTATTTCAATTTTAATTCTCTTGTTTATTTTAAACAATAAAATTGATTTTTTTTTATGAATTTAGATTTAAATAAACTATAAAAAAATATTATTCAATTTTGTCACCTTTCACAGATAACACTATAGGTTTTTATGTGGATTTTAACTTTATTTTTTTAATAATATACCTACTATGAAAAAAAACTTATGAATATTTTATTAACATAAAATTTATGTTTTTTAAAATCTTTAATATATTTTTTATTTAATTCTATTACATTTATCAATATTGTTTTTGCAACCATACACAAAATATTAATATTATGACTTAGTTTGAATATTTTATTTTAAATTTTAACTTAAGACCATAATGAATTTTTGTTCAAAAAAAATATTTAAATCTTTGGGTTGATACTTGATTTTTTTAATATATATTTGTTTTTGTATTATTAAATAAAATACAATTTCAAGAAACACAAAATCAAGTTAATTTTTTTATATTTAATCTACAATATCAAAAAATTTAAAATATATATTTTTTTACTTTCAAAATAATTTTGGTCTTATCCGCAACTATTAAGAATACGAGAATCGTTGTTATATAAAATTTATAAATTATTTCTATAATGGATTTAATATTTTTATTAAAAAACAGAGTAAAATTACCTCGTGTTTCACATGCGAATAGTTGAATAATTCCATGATGATTAGATGAAAACAATGAAAAAACACCACGTGTTTTACATTCACTAATTACCATTTCCTCGTCAACGTGGCTCCTTCCTGGAACCCCACCAATCTATATCAAGACACGCGTCAAACACCCAGCAAACCCATTTCACAGACTCTCACTCACTCTCCACTCTACAGTTCACTCTCCTGTCTGCACCCCCCCTCCTCTCTCTTAATCAAGCACAAAAAAGAAATACATAAACAAAAGCAAACCCTAGAGATTAAGAAAAGTTTTGGTTTTTAAGTTTTTTTTAATAGGAGTCTTTCAAACTCCCATCTTGAAATGGCAGAGATACGCCCACCTGAGACCAATCCAAACAACGGTGGCGGCGGCGGTAGCAGCGGAGGTGGAGGAGGGGCACTAACATCATCTGAAACTGTAGGGTCAAAGAGGCAGCGGAGGCCAAGTGTCCGATTAGGCGAGATAGGCGGCGGAGACCAGCTTTATGAATCCCAACACCACCGTAGAACTGCCAGCAACAGAAACA
>NW_011500093.1:281772-297030 GCF_000495115.2 Populus euphratica
GGGGATAATGATATTAATTTGGATAGTGTTGCAATTGGGAGTTGGAGAGTTAATCATTCTTCGAAAAAGAGAGGGTCTTTGAATGTTAGTGCAAAGCGAGTTAGGTCTAACTGGGTGTCTAAATTTGATGATAGTAGTGGTGGTGGTGGTGGTAATGGTGGTGAAGGGGAGGAGAAATACAGTGGTGGTGAAGACGAGGAGGAGGAGGAGGATTGTAGAGAATTTGATGTTGAGAATTCAGAGACTTTGTTGAAAGAACAAAGCCATATTCGTGATCCACTTGATAATTTGGGAGATGGGAATGAGACGAATGGGAGGGAAGTGCATTGCTATAGGAGGGTAATTAGGGGGAGGAATGATCGTAATGTTAATCATGATTATCGTCATGACGGTGTTGATTTATCAGATCCATCTGATAATGATATGAGAGATTATATGAATATTGGTAGGTGTGGTGGTGGAGGGGAGGACGGAGTGAGGATTTGGCTGAATAGTTTAGGGTTAGGGAGATACGCACCAGTTTTTGAGATTCATGAGGTGGATGATGAGGTTTTGCCAAAGTTGACATTGGAGGATTTGAAGGATATGGGGATCAATGCTGTTGGGTCTAGAAGGAAGATGTTTTGTGCGATTCAGAAGCTAGGAAAGGGGTTTTCTTGATGGTTTTTTGGTGAGCTTGTAGAGGTTTTTTTTAATGGATAGCTTTTCTCAGCCATGGTAATTAAGATGCATCATGTCTGAATTTAATTTGACCTATTTCGTTCCGTCTACTAGAAATAGTAGTACTTTTTGGTATTAGTAGGATGTATTGGTTAGTATTACTTTCTTGCCCTATATCAATGCATTTTTAATTCAGTGCAATATTCTATTGCATGACCCTTGAGTTGATTTACTGAAGTAGTTGTGGCTGTTTTAATGAGCCGGAAGCTATATCTCTTCTTCATTTGATTCTTGGAGAAATGCATGAAAAGGAAATTGCTTTAAATATTCTTATGAAAAGAATTCAAAATCAAAGCATAAGTCTTTTGCTTTACTTCATTCCTTTTGAGGTTGAAAGCAGATTAGTTGAAGTTCCAAGCCAAAAGTTGAATGTGAATAATCATACTTTCAATTAGTGAATGGAGAAAAACTGTAATTCTTTATGCAATATTCGCATGTTGTTTGTAGTCAATGACGTTTGCATATTTTCTGTGCTTGTTCCCTTATTCATCTCTGGGGTTTTATTGTCTTCTAAAACTCTTCAGTAACTTATATAAACCTGTTGAGATTAGAGTCCCGAATTGGTTGCCATTCCTCAACACTAGAAGATTGACTTTCTATTGAGCTCAGAGTTGGTGGTTTTTAGAAATTGTCAGCAGGAAGTGCAACCTATCTAATGAGGTGTGGTCTGGATTTCAACTTTTAAGGTCCGCTGAGGTTGCCAGAAGTTCTAGCTGCCTTTTTGTGGTGTATAGCAGTGCAGTTTTTAACACGCTAAGGTACTCTAAAGTTGTATGTGGAATACTTTGTGAACTGCGACTAAGAAAAGTCAAGTCATTGCATGAATGAGGACTCAACTTGTGGAGTGGGTTCTGAAAGAGACAGAGTTTACATTCAAGAAGAGTATATGTAGTTCATATTTGTGGAGACTAGGGTTACTGGATTGGTGATCCAATGCATAGCACCTTTATTCAGAGCATGGTAGTTAGTTCTAAATTGTTCTGCTGTTATTAGTTCTTCTTTCATCATTTTTCAATGTTGACTCTCTAATACGTGACATTTCAATTGACCACCATTTTAGCTGGGAATGAGCTGCATCTGAATGTGATTTGTTATTCGTATTTGATGCTGACTAGGTTACTTAAGAGGAAATATTAAGCCGATTACAAAGATTCGGAGAAGACCAGTTAAGTAACTCTGGTTAGGATATTCTTGATCAAGAATCGATGTAGAGGTCTCAAGCAAACTGAACAGTGGTGAAGGGATGCATCCCTTTGGTGTCTGTTTCTCAGTAAAGGTGTGTGGGTGAAATTTGTTTTAGCAAGAGCTATGTTAGATGCACTCAATTCTAAGCTAATGCTAGCTATACATGTACCCTTCTTTTGTGGAATAAATTGAATGATTTACAGATATATGCCAAAACCTATCATTTTATGATTATTTTTGACGTTGGGAAAGGGGATTGAGTATCATTGTTGTTGGTTGATGGGGAGAAATCTTGGAGCATTCTATAGGCTGCATTACATGTCTCTTCATGAATAATAATGTTTCTTTTCCATTGTTCCTCCTTTTATGCATTTAACTAAACCCTCTTGTTAGAATTGATATATATACCTTGTATAAGCTAAGCAAGTCTTTGCAAATTTGCAGGCCAATTGATGTAGCTTTGATCATAAGTTAATGTTTGTAGACCGATTTTTATGAGAGTAGTCATGTCCAATTCGCATTTTAGGTTTGGGGTCTGCTGGCTTTTAGGTTTCATTGGCAGACGTGCAAATGTGATACGTTTAGTTGACAAATTTAGAGCTTTGTAGATATCCCATGATGTAAAAAGGTCTCAAGATGTTAGGATATAGAACCTCCAGAGGAAGTGCTTGAAACTCGAATGTCGGCCTTCAGAGTACAAATTTCTAGCGTATTTCTGAGGTCAAGAATCAAGACTGGACTTCTCCAGAAGTACGCACAGTTCTTTTTCATCCATGCTATAAATACCCTCGACAGTGACAATCACCTTCTTAGGGCTACCCTCTGCAATTTGCTGTATCAGAAATCAATACAGTGACAATCACCTTCTTAGGCCCTCTGCAATTTGCTGTATCAGAAATCAAAATTTACTCCATTGTTTAAGAATCTGTTGGTTATCAAGAGGGAGCAAAAAAAGAATTGAATTATTTATGGCATGGGATGTTTTAGAAAACTGATGGTACCTGTCATTTCTATTAACTATACATATAGATAGCTCCACTTTTGAAATCATCAGCCGTCATTAAAACAGTTTGATGAACCCTGATTTGGTGATCATTTAATTGATGCAGGATTGACTATTCTCCAATTGCCTTAGTACCTAACCCTATGTGTATAAAATAATTCCGTGTAATGTAAGAGCCTCCTTGCGATCAGAGGCCATTGCAAGGAACAGTTGAACCTCCAAGTTTGACCTGGTCTCAGCCTACCTTTTTTCTATCTGTTCAGACAACGAAGTCAATTCTATGAAGGTCGTTTGGAAACGTGAGTTAATTTATATTTTTTAAAAAATAAAATTTTTATATTTTTAGATTATTTTATTAATTTCAAAAATAATTTTTTTTAAAATAAAAAAAATATTATTTTATTAATTTCAAACATAATTTTTTTTTAAATAAAAAAATATTATTTTAATATATTTCTATATAAAAAGTATTTTAAATAGTAATTATAACCATATTATGAAACAGACTTGTAGAAATATCGTCTTGACTTTCAATGTAGAACAAAATTTAATATTTTTTTTAAAAGAAATTCCATCAGTTTTTCTATTTTTCACATTCAATTTCTTGGTAGAGTAATGTGTAGATTTGTGAGACCTAGCAATTAAAATTATTCAATATTTCTGGAGTGCAAACCTTAGATTAGTCCTCTGACTGTATATAGCTCCTTGATGAGTCCTTGAACTACTGATTTGATCGATTGGATCCCCCTACCCAGATATTTTTTTTCGTACAATTGGATCTTTCTGCCTGATTGTTTTCTTACGAATTCTAATGGTCCCAGAATTTATGCATGAAAATATCTAACATTTCTCCCTATTAGCAAATGTAAAGCATATCCAGTTATTCCTTTAATCCATTATTCTAATTGTTCTAGCAAATGTTTGGAGGAGTGAAAAGATAAGGTATTTTCATGTTCAAATCTTGTGGGAATCACGAGGACTAATGAGAAAACACATGAACAGCCCATGCACCATTCAAAGAAGTCATCTGCGATTTGGAGACCCAATTGGTAAAATCAAAAGTTGGAGGAATAATCCGAGGTTTGCCCCCTTCAAAATTCAATCCCCGTGACCATAGATGAAGACCACTAGACCCCAGCAAAAGTGGGAATGATTCAAAACGAGATAAAGCCCTCCACGTATTCACATAATTATAATTTTTAACACGAGAAGTCAGACAATGTATTGGTTTTGGAGAAAATAACACCAACAAATCCAAGAAGTCCATTGATGATGTTGCTGTTGCCGGCTTCCTTCCTGCCTCCTTTACCAATCGGGCATTCATTCCTCTAGAGACTTGGAAACTTCCTCCTCTTTAATTGACCATTGTCGCACCTCTCCTCTGCTACTTAAAAACCCCCTCTCAATTTCTTCCAACCAAAACCAAAAACCTCTCTTTGTCGGCAAATTCTCTTCCTCGAGAACTCAAAACCAAACAATCATGACAAAATCACGGCAACATCATCATCGTTTCGTAATTCGCACAATTCTTCTTCTCCTCTCAGTTCCTTCAATCTCTGCTCACTTTTTCCCTAACTACACTTCAATCCCAGAAGAGTTGCTCAAGAACGCCACCGGTAATCCGTGGGATTTCTTCCAACAACTAGCCGGCTGCCACGCAGGTAAAAAATACGACGGCTTAGCCAAGCTCAAAAACTACTTCCAATACTTCGGCTACATCCCCAATTCCCTCTCCAATTTCACCGATGATTTCGACGACAACCTCGAATCTGCTCTCCGAACTTACCAACAAAACTTCAACCTTAACGTCACTGGCCAACTCGACGACCAAACAGTGAACCACATCGTGCGGCCCAGATGCGGCAATCCGGATATAATCAACGGCTCTACGAGCATGAACTCTGGCAAGACCAATAATACCTCGTCAAGCCATCACTTTCACACGGTCTCTCATTACAGCTTCTTCACTGGCCAGCCTCGTTGGAGAAAACAAGCCTTAACCTACGTGTTCTTGCCGGAAAATCAACTATCCGACGAGGTCAAGGCCGTTTTCTCCCGCGCTTTTGACCGTTGGTCAACGGTGATTCCATTGAATTTCTCACAGACGGATTCTATCTACACAGCTGATATCCGGATTGCGTTTTTCAGTGGCGATCATGGAGATGGAGAGCCGTTTGATGGGGTCTTGGGGACACTAGCACACGCTTTTTCTCCCCAAAATGGGCGACTCCATCTTGACGACGACGAGCATTGGGTTGTAACAGGTGATGTCAGGACATCAGCGTTGACGTCAGCTGTGGATTTGGAGTCCGTGGCAGTGCATGAGATTGGACATTTGTTAGGTTTAGGGCATTCCTCTGTGGAAGAGTCTATCATGTACCCTAGTATTTCTTCAAGGACAAGGAAAGTTGAATTAGCCAGCGATGACATTGAAGGGATCCAAACGCTGTATGGTAGCAATCCTAATTTTAATGGTTCATCTGCACAGTCCGTTCAGGAAGAGACCGGTAGCGGTAGCGGTGCCGGCCATTGTGTCCATTCGAGGTGGGGTCTAACTGGGTTAATCATGGCCTTGTGCTTTACTTTCCTTCTTTTGTAGATTAGACTTTAGATTAGGTTACATATATAACATGAATTTCATTTTTTATTTTTAATAATTTGGTGGATTTCAAGAAGGAGCTGTCATTGGCTCTTTATATTTGTTTTTTTTTCATTACACTTGATATATTAATTCACCGAATACTATATTTATTATTTATATATCATTTCTTGCTTTGGAAATTTCTATAATATAAATAAACTATGAGACTCTTTGATAATACAATTAGGTTTTGCCTGGATGATGTGGAAAGAAACGTGGTAGGTTACATCTTCAGCCTCCAGGCCACCTTTCGATCACCATAGCTGGAATGTTTGTGGACCAATTTTGCTATATTAAAATATGGAAGCCTGGAATTGGCCATGCCTGCGCAGTGCTTGAGATTTTTTTTTTTTTTTAGTCTGTTTGTTTTTATAGCCTGAAAATATTTTTAGTAGTGCTTGAGATTTTTATTTATTTTTAGTCTGTTTGTTTGTTTTTATAGCCTGAAAATATTTTTTAAAAAAATAATTTTTTTGTTTTAAATTATTTTAATGTATTTATATAAAAAATAAATGTTAATAAATAAAACAAATTATTTTTATGTATTTCAAAATAAAAAATATTTTAAAAAACAATCAATACCATACTAATAAACAAAATAAAATAGCTTTTTTACTGGGGAATCTCTCTTTCTATGCTTGTTAAGAATGATTATCCAAATAATAATGATCACTCATAACACGAGATTCCAAAATGTATAATAAGAAAATAAAATTAAAAAAAATAATTTAATAAAGAATTTAAAATTAAATATATTATAATAAAAAGAATAAAGACCTAATTTGACTCAACAAACTAATATATTTATTTCTTTGGTTTTTTGCAAAAGCCAACATGCTCTTTTAGGAAAAAAGAAAAAGAAAAAGAAAAAAACATATAACTAGAGCTTAATTGACGGTCTTTTGACATCACATACCTTACTACCATGATAGGAAATAGAGACTATGAGGCGTATCAAACATCATTCTGAATAGCAATATTTTGATTTGTTTTGGCGTTGCATGCATCACTCTAAATGTATTGGCAGCTTTTGCTTGCTAGGGTATTCTAAGCATGTTAACATGAAAATAAAAAAAAAAAACATTGTGAAATAACTAAAGTGCCATTGCATTCAAAGCTATAAAATATTATTTTTAGGGGTAATTAAGTAATTGTGCTCCACAAAAAATGAAAAACCCATGAAGCCCTTTGATCTAAGGAAAACATATGTTTTTTTAAAAGGTAAATTAGTTATTACACTTTGTATCAAAGAGGTAAAAAGACCAATTAACCCTCTCATTTTCTTTAATAACTAATGTTTTCCATGAAAAATACCTTCCTACCCTAAAACTAACCAAGCTAGGTAAGTTAACCCTGCATGAATAAGAAAATAATTTCACTGTTCAAAATGCAATATTTGTGTTTATTGCTGTTGCAGGAAACTCTGAAAGTCCAAGAAAGCAATATTTGTGTGCCAGTGAGCACCAACTTCCTGTCATCTCTGGTTTGCTTGCAAAGACTGCCTCCTTGACACAAGTGGACTTTAGCCACTTTTGCTTTGTTAAACTTGTTTTATAAAGCTCAGTACTCTTGCTTTGTTTACTTTATTTCTAGTAAACCATAATTTCTTATAAAATAATTATGGATTTTATTTTTACATTAACAAAAAATAATGTTTTTTTTGTAATAGAAAAAATTAATTTCTGAATTAAAGACAAAATAAACAACTGCATATTCTTGTTGACGACATGCTTATGAGATTACTGGAGGTCCGAATCAAAGCATTTAACAAATTTACAGTAAGGCTACACAGGACACGACATGCGAGCACATAAATAAACAAGAGGAAGGCTTCGATGCTAGCAAGACAGCTACAGCATTTTCTGATTCTCAAGAGGAATTCTAATCAATGCTGCACATACATGCTACTCAAATTGCTAGATCGAAGCTTTCATGTCATAGAGCAATTTCACCGAGATGGGATTCTTGAGTCTCACTCCAACTTCATTGCATCTTGCTCCTGATGCTGCTTATCAGACCCGGCAGGGGAGTACTTTATGCCGATGAGGTCGCCGACTTGATTGATAACCTGTCCAGAAAGAGAGAATTTAGCATTGCTCGGATTAGTAATCGAACGTCAGAAATGACTTGCTAATTCTGTCAACTCAATGCCACACAAAAATTAAACAGACAAAAAGCATCAGAAAAGAAGTGGGTATTTGCAAACTCATAGCCATTGCTTTCCCATTTTAAGCTCAAGTAACCATACCCTATCCTTTGGTCGGTTGGAGTCTCTAGTCTTAATTGACAGTTGTTTAAGAACCAAATTATGCACAAAGACTTCGATAATGATGGTCAACAAAACATCAAAACCACAAAAAGGAGGAGAATGCATTATGTAATAGAAAAGAAGTCCATATTGACAAGCACACATACCTCCAATGCTTTGAGAAGGTCTTCCATGGCATGGCAGGATGATATGCAAATACGTGCCCTGGCCAAAAGCAGAGGGGTAGCTGGAAAAGCAGTCATCACGACAGCAACCTGTAACAGCATGTGTGACCTTAATAACTAGTGACATCCACAAGAACAGAAACGATGATACATAAGCAACTAATGAAATTTAGAATTATGAATGCCCTTACAAAATCTGATGAATAAATAATATCTACATGACAATGCAAACAAAAAAACAATTACTAGGATCTCACATTCTGCTTTAGGCACTCCCGAGAAAATGCAGGGATTTTTCCTGGATTGTAAAGCATTATGGCAATCACTGGTGAATCATTATCTCCAATAACGTCAAAACCCATTTTCTGCAGCTCTGATCTGAAAAAGTTGCTATTTTCACGTATTCTTGCAAGTTTTTGAGCCCCTAAAGTGAAACAATGTCGACAAACAAAATTGATGTGTAAACTCAAATCTGAGTATTTTCAGAAAGACTTCTTAGTATATCAGAAAAGAAAGAATCTTTTTATAATACCTCTGCTAGAACCATCCTCTCCCAGAATAACCTTTATGGATGATATAATTTGTTGTGCAGCTGGAGGCGATATTGATGTTGCATATAAATGAGCTGGACATGTGTACTTAAGGTATTGGATTAGTTCCTGGAAGTAATAAGCAAACCTCAGCCATTGGGCATTTATTCACATAAGATCAATATCTGAATCCACTAGAAACAAGTTTGCATATTTTGCACTAGTAAAATGAAAATGATCAGAAAATTGGAATATGTCATAGCAAAGACAGTTCATATGGCGTTGACAACAAACAATATCCTTCAGAATTTCTAGAATTAGTGGAGACTAACAAAAAATGATAGTACTCATGATACGGCTAAGAAGGATTATCCACCAACATGTTCTAAACTATACAAGTTTATTCTGGTCATCAGATGGTGACTTCCACTTGGTGGTTGGTGTGAAAAACCAAAACATGATCATTAATATTTTCTTAAGGCAGAAGAGAGCATCCAAGCTGCTAACTCGACTACTCAATATGACTAGAGGCAAAGTACTCATGAAAAAGCCCCACTGGTACTTTTCCATGACAACTTAATGATGCCAAACCCATCCAAGTGGGTAGGTATCAAGAAAAGAAAGAGCACAAAAAAAATCATATACTGAAGTTTCATACTACAATAGAAGAAAGTATAGGCTAGGTCTGGTATTATAAAATGTCGATTGTAATTAGGGTTAAAACAAACTAGTGGTCAAGTAAAGAAGAATTGATATCGAAGACATGCATCAACATTACTCTTCCCAGAAAGCTCAAACCACATTTTATAGAACTCTTAGTAAATAGAACAGAGGTGCACAAGTAATAAACCTTAGATCCAGCAATATAACCCCCACAAGATCCAAAAGATTTTGTAAAAGTTCCCATCATAACATCAACATCAGCTGTATCCACTCCTAAGAGTTCACAAACACCTCTTCCTGTTTTCCCAACTGCTCCAATGCTATGAGCCTCGTCCAAGTAAATATATGCCTGCAACAAACAGGGGATAAAAAAGAAGATAGATGCTATTAACGCAATTAAGCAGAAAATCAAGGAGCTTGGCAATGCAAAAGCACGTTAAAGAAGTAAAGCAAAAAACAGACCAGAAAATATTTTACATGACTTTCAGATTCATAGCATCCCTAACTTTTAAAATCATTTTTCCCCATAAAACAGATTCAACTTCCATTGATTGTGAAACAATAGAGCAGAATTTAAAAACAGAAGTTTTCAGAAGTTATAAATTGCAACTGTATATTATAATAATCCACCTGTTTTCTAAAGCAACAAAGTAATTTCCCTATAAGAAAGAATCACAAAATTTCCAGGCAAAAACTAATCAATAAAAGGTTAAACTGAAATTATTCAAGATGCACAAAGCAATACTATTTACTACAATCCATCTGTCACCTTATATTTCTTGCATACTGAAACAATCTCTGGAAGTTTGCAGAGTTCCCCTTCCATACTATAAATACCCTCCACGAGGACAAATATCTTCTTCCAAGGCCTATGTGTCCTTAGTTGCCCCTCCGCAATATGCTGCCTCAAAACTTCCTCCAAGTGAGATGGTGCTGAGCGGAAAGTGGGTAACCAGATTCCAATGCATGAGAACACGGAAATATTTATTTCGGAGACTGAAAACGACTATCACATTCAACTTACTATTGTGTTGGAAAACCCGAATTGTTGCTCCTGAACCACGAGCACCATTGATAATTGAGTTGTGGTTTAATGAATCACTAACTATTAACCCTCCCTGTAAAAATAAAACAAACTGTAATTCAATCGTAACATAATACAAATCCCACAACTAAGATTATGCACATACCTTTCCGATCAGAACAGGGAGAGTGGTACAGTTTGTGGCATGGCCCATGCCAAAAACTATGGCAGCTGGCTTCCCAACAAAGTTTGCAACAATCTCCTCCAGTTCGTTATGTAGTGTCGTGGTTCCTGATAAAAAAAACTTGCATTGCTCAAGAATGAACACCCAGAACACGATGAGGAAAGAAAAGGTAAGAAATGATACACATACCTCCATCAACACGAGGACTGCAAGTGCTCGGTGAAAACCTCTTCAATGTCTCAATAACACGAGGCGTACAATACTCATCAGCGGCAGCGAACCCCAGATAATTATACGACCCCAAGTTCAGACACCTCGTTACCTTCGATGTCCGTCTGCTCAACACACAATTATAGCAATTAATCAAGAAAATGCCCCAAAAGAATCACCATCTAATAATGGAAAGAGGTACTGTCCCAGTGTTTTCACCTCAAAGTCTTGTTATTGTCATTGGAGAAACGCTGGACAACATCAAACCAAACGTCCGGAGCACTCGAAATCGGACGTCCAAAACAATCCTAAACTTTAAAAAACATGAAGATAACAAAACACCAACGTAACTAAATCAAACTTGTCTTTCGTAACATAGAAAAAACATTACTAAAAAAACTTGTTTTTCCTCTAAAAAATAAATAAATCAATTTTGATTCTAATTAAAAAAAAAACCATACTCTTAAAATAAATAAACGAATGAATTAAAGTACCTGAATTCGAAGATATAATCGACGAATGTAAAAGTCTTCGGGTCCTAAACAAATCGGTGCATAGCCCTGATTTAAACAAGAATCGGATCATAAACGCACAAAATTGAAGCATTTAGAACTAAATTATGCCAAAAACGACATAAACCAGAGGCAAGAAAAGTTTTATGAAAAAATAAATAAAAAAGAGGAGGACCTGAAGATTGCTGGAGTGGAAGCAACCGAGGATTTTACGAAAGAAATCACGGAAATGGCCAAAAACGAAGAGTAATCCATAGCTGAAGTAGGTGTTCAAGGCGGTCAAATATGGAATCTTAATCATTTCTCCTCTCCTCCTCTCTCTCTTGTTTACACAATCCTAGGAGTGGCTGTGGTTTTTAGATTTTTTGGTGGAGTACCTTTGATTAGTACTAGTGAGAGAGAATGAAGAAGATTGTGATTATATGACTATTCAAATTTCTTTGGTCAATTCTCAGCGTTTGATTTTTCTTCTTTTTTGTTTGAAGGGAGGGATCTGTTTGGATTCTGGAAATATCTTGCGGGCTTAGAGTGAATCTCAACCACGTCCAAATTATTTGTGATGATGAGAGAAAAGTTTCCTAAATTCTATGATCAAATTGTCCATGCTTCGAGTAACATGGCTTCAGCAATGCATTTGGTACAGGACACACTCGGGGCACAAGTATAAAAGGAAATCATATGTATAAAAGAAAAACAAAATGAAGAACACACACCCATATAAAACCACTAAGTATTATATTGAAAGGGAGCTAACTTGATCGTCTGAGGGCTAATCGGAAGTCATATTTCGATCCAGCTTTATGCTTACAGGGTCTTGAAGGAATCGGGTCGTAGCCGTAAGGCATCAACAGTAAGCAATGGCAACCTTAGCTGGAACTATACCTTAATAATCTGAGTTTGAGTCAAATTGCGCAAATTGGCTACAGCTAGAATCATCCCCAAGGCATTGATTTGCTTACCTTCTTGTTTCTAACAATGGCAAGTCTCATGTCATCCTTCCCATTCCAGACAAAATGAAAGGGAGCTACCTTTTGAACATTTATGTAGAAGAGATGTAGGTCTAGCATGAAAAATAAGAGCCTGTTAGGATAACCAAAGTAGACTGCCTATGAACCCTTCAATTGAGCTCTAAACCACATTTCATGCTTTTTAAAGCCTTACGAAGGAAATAGGCAAGTCATCCTTGGCTACCAAACCGTCTAACTCTTCATCTTCATACAAGAACTCTCTTGCTCTTATAGATACTAGTAATCAAGAAGATGGGGTGATATAATGCTCCACCAGAGAGTCTTTATTTATATAGCTAATTATGAGGAGTGAGATAACCATACTTGAATTTCCAAGCAAAAAGTTTAGCTTCATTTCCCACCATGGGCACTACTTTTCCCTCAATGTATAAAGCCTTTTTACTATTTTGTTGTCTCATTGAACATAACATTAATTTCAAATGTTAACAAAGAAGGGAGATAGAATATATTCTAGCTGTGAGAAGGGACCAAACAATTATCCATTAATGTTCATTATGCTACCTAGGTGTTGCTTTCATAGCTCTCTGCATATGGGAAGAAAATTGACTTCCAAGCTGCAAAAGTGGCTTTGCCTTGTTGTAGCATGTTGATCAATCAATGCAATTTCTTTCTCCAAGAATAAATGCCAAAAACAAGTCTTTGGGCATTGAAAGTCGACAAGCTAAGGAGAAATCCTGTATGATCCATGCAATGAAGGCTTGAGAAAGCAAAACAAGAAACTTCAGACGAAGAATGAAGAAGATGAGATGAGGTACCCTGATGTTAGAAAGATCTGTGCAAAGAGAGAAGTTGAGAAAGAGGAAACAGAGAAGGCTAACCATAAGCTCAAAGGCATGGCCGAGGCGAGGTTTAATGGTAAGTTGATCCAAGAAACTTAAAGTCTAGAAATAGCAAATGAAGAACTGCAGAACTGCAATGAAGAAATAGTGGAAGGGTATAATAGCAAGCTCTGAAACCTTAGGGAGGCTCTCGATCAATCAGAGTAGGAAAAGAGGAATATGTCATAAGCTTTTGGGGATTTAAGAGCAGCAGCATCTTTATCGAATGCAGCATGGATAAGAAGATTCATGTATACTGCACAAAGAGAGTACATTCAGAAATATCAAGGGCAGCTTGAATACTACTGAATGCATTATCTTCTTCTAGCTATGTTTCTCTTACATAAAAATACCCCAAGCCTTGCCAAGTAACAAGGGGAAAATAAAAAAGAAGATGGTGCTAAAATTTACCTTCAAGAAATTGTATCAACCACACCGCTGCAGCTCCCTGGGATGAGTTATTTTCTTACAACTCAATCTAATAAACCTCTAGCGATTCAATTTTCAAAAGAATTTATATGTAGGAACACATTGACCTGGAATGGCCAGGTCCCAAGCAGTGAAGATTTCTCTGCTGGTAAATATCAAATTAGCCGTGACGAATTTTTACCACCCCAAACAGTGCAGGGATGCAAAACTTTCCCTTTCCAATTAGCAAACAATTATTTTGGTCGCTTGCTAGATGTTTGTTCATTCACCATAATCCATAAAGCTTAATTAGGACAAGAAACATATTTATTCATTTAATGTAAGGATGGTTGTGCTTACGAAATTATCGGCCTGGCATCTCTAATTATTTATGATGGCTGATTTTATTCTGGAAGTAGAAATTGGGATGGTTATGTTACACTGAAAAAGTAAGTTCCCCGAATTTTGGTGAAGAAAATTCTTACTCCTCTTTAAGCAAAGTTATGTTTTAAATTATCAAACAAGCTCGAAGTCGTCACGCAAAAGATGATTAAGGTAAGATAGGCTTTAGTCATGTGAATGATCGACCGTGAACCAGCTAGTCTATAGTGCTAGTGTCCCTTCTTTGTTCATCTGTGACAATACGCTCGAAATAACAATACCATGAGAGGATAGTCTCTCGACTCTCTCCCCTCTCACTTTTTACCCCCCCGGGCCGTTAATGCTTGACGAGGCTTCTTTTTCAGGCCTTAATGAGATTGATGGGCTCCAGCTGGGCTTTGGTCCAAAAAAGTGAGATCCTTGAAGAGATCTGTAACAATTGCTTAGGAACATGTGCCCCTTCCTGGGTAAAAGCAAGAAAGCTGGACTGGTAGGTGATGATTGTTGGCAAGGTTGACTTTCCAAGGGTACCTGCAAACAAGTCTCCCTATTCGATGCTTAAATCAACAATTTTTAATGAGGGAAAAATGTTTATAATGACAAGGATCTTCCTTCTCCATTGTGATGATGGTGATCATGTTATTTTTTATTTTATTTTTATTGTAATATGGTTATACGATGTTATTAATGTTCCATTGCTATCTCCCTTTTCTAATGATTGTTACAGGGTTTATATACTAGTTTTTCTTTCTCTTTCTCTTCCTCTTCCTGCATGGAAATGAGGTAAGAAGATCCCTGATCTACTTTAGGGTTAATAATGCAAGATAATTACCCTAATCTCAATATATTACTCTATAATGTATGAAAAAGGTGTGAATATGGGACTAGGTTTATGCAAAGTGTGCCTGACCTAGTACAAAAAGTTTTTCCTTTAAGAGATTCTCAGGTATCTAATGCCAAGTGGTAGTCATGCACTAAGTTGTAATTTTCAGGCAAGATGATTTCCAAAGCATAGGCATGAAAGTCCAGAGCCTAACTCCTGGAGAGTGGGTTGAAAGGATCGCAAGGATGGTGTTAGCGAGCTAGATGAATTCCTTAGAAAATGGCTACATGTATCATTTTTTATATGGTCAGGCAAGGAGTACTCCGTGGACCCATTGAATGCAAAACCTTAACCTGAATTTTATATACAAGATCGATTGAACACTTGTAGTTAAATGATGTTTATAGTGTCGTTGAAATGATTTTTGATAATGAGAGAAACGTTTCTTGAAATCTGGTAAATTAACTTGTTGATGTTTTAACTTAGTTAACATGGCTTTCAATGCATGCAATGACAACCTTGACCGGAATTGTACCTTAATAATTGAGTTTGAGTCAAATTACATATATTTTGGCTCCAACTAGAATCATCCACACGCCATTGATTTGCTTACCTTCTTGTTTCCAACAATGGCAATCTCATGTCATCCTTCCCATTCCACCCATTCCAGACAAGATGAAAGTGAGCTAGCTTTC
>NW_011500093.1:298905-299643 GCF_000495115.2 Populus euphratica
CCTCCTGCGTTGCCGGTCATGAACCCGGGATTCGGGTCGTGACACTTTCAAACATGTATGTAGAAGAGATGTAGGTCTAGCGTGAAAAAAAACATGTACGTAGAAGAGATGTAGGTCTAGCGTGAAAAATGTGATGTTTTGAAAATTAGCAGGAAAGGGCAACCAAGCCCTTGGTGGCTTAAAGAGTAAGTATAATTAAATGAGGGGTATTGTGGTAATTGAATAATAGTTGATAAATATAAATAGGAAGAAAATAAAACAAAAGAACAAAAGAGGGAGCTGTGTTTTTTTGAGAGCAAACGTAAGAGAGGGAGAAGGAAGAAGAAGAAGAGAAAAGAGGGGAAGAGAAGGGAAAAGGAAGAGATTGAGAAGAAATAACTTTAAAGGTAAGATTTAGGTTGTTAAATGTATAAATGTGTTGTTTGAAATTTAAATTTATGTTTTGATAAATATTAGGGTTTTGAAAATTTGTGTTTTGGGTTAATTGATGAATTAATTTGAATGTTATAGGGTTGATTGTTGTGGGTAATTGATTAATTAGTTGATTTTGAGAGATTGTTGGTAAAGATGATGATGTTGAGTTATGATTTGTGTAAATTGTGAATTTTGAGTTGGAATTCTGGAAAGAACAGTAGGTAATCTGTGAACAATTCTGGGTTTGAGGTTGAAGATGACGAAAATTCAATTTGGTCCCTCAATTTGTGGAAATTACAGTTTAGTCCCTAAACTTTGGAAAAA
>NW_011500093.1:300849-303922 GCF_000495115.2 Populus euphratica
GTAGGTGGGGTGTCCTTTCGACACTACTCCTGCGTTGCCGGTCATGAACCCGGGATTCGGGTCGTGACACTTTCAAACATGTATGTAGAAGAGATGTAGGTCTAGCGTGAAAAATGAGAGCCAGTTAGGATAGCAAAAGGAGATTGCTTATGAACCCTACCAATGAGCTCTGAACGACATTTCATTCTTTTTAGTATCCATGGGGAAATAAGCTAATCGTCCTTGGCTACCAAACCCTCTAGCTTTTCATCTTCATACAAGACCTCTCTTCCTCTCATGAATACTAATAATCAAGAAGATGGGATGGTAGAATACTCTACAAGAAAGTCCTTATTTTTATAGTTAATGAGGAGTACTGAGATGGCCATGTTCGAATTGCCAAACAAACAGTTGAGTTTTATTCCCCACCATGGGCGCTACTTTTCCCTCAATATACAAACCCTTTTTTACTATTTTGTTGTCTCATTAAGCATAACATTGATATCAAAAGTTACTAAAGAAAGTAGATGGATTCAAATATATTCTAGCGGTGAAAAGGGCCAAACAATTATCTATTAACATTCATTATGCTTACCCAAGTGTTGCTTTCATAGGTATCTTCATATGAGAAACAAATTGACTTCCAAGTTGCAAAAGTACAAAGGTTAGCTTTGCCTTGTTGTGTCCACATATCATGTCGATCTGTTAACTTGCATTGAATCAATTCATTGATCCTTGATTATTTCCAAAAGGTGAAAAACTATGATTCTTGTTCTGAACGTTCTTTCTCGTTCTGAACCTTCTTTCTCCGAGTAACATATATAGGACAAACATATATAAAAGTTCAAATTGCTTGCACAAATTGCAGTTACATATCCTATATAATTAGAAACAATTTAAGCATTAGTGAAGGAAGATTAATCTAGATAACCCCGAACCATTTTCCAATTGCTAGTATTAATCATCACAGGGTAGTAGAAAAGGAGGGTAAAACTTTGACCTCATGAATCGATTTATCAGAAGAAACAATTGAAAAAATAAATTGGTATTGGATTCTTTCAAAAAGCGCCTTGTATCGAGATTTTGACGTCCATTAAGGTTTGTCTATGATTTTTTTTATGAGATGGATTAAGGCACGAGTTGTTCTTCTTGACTTCTTTTCAAGTCACCTTAGTTCATTATTTCCTAAGTTAAACATCAACTGTTGTTCTAAGCCCACCAAAAAAAATGTCCACACTTTCTATTACCAAGCATTTTTTTTTAAAATCTTTTCCGATATTAGACTTGGGTGGAGGGTTTTCAAACGCTTTGGAATAGCAAATTTATGATTATCCAAAAAAAAAACTTATTATGATACATAAATCAATTATAAATCAAGAAAAAAAATAATGTTTTCAATTATTTTCTTGTGACTGTACAAAAATTAAAAGAATTATTAATTAATGAAATAATGTGTGTGTGTGTGTGTTTCTAAATGCTTATTGGTTTCAAATAATAATAATAATAATAATAATAATAATAATAAATGAAGTTAATATTATGTTACAATAAAGAGCTCAAATATTATTTAAAAAAAATAAAATGATTGAATGATTTTTTTTATATTTAATTGCAATTAATTATCAAACTAGGATTTTATTTTAAGATATTGTAAAATAAAAAAAAAAGTAACTACACCATAAGCCTAAGTGTACCTTGACCTAAAAGGTTGGCTCATGCACATTTAAACTTACAACAAAGCATACATGCTTTGGTTGTAGAGTTGAGGCTAATGTTTTTGTTATAAGAAAAAGATGAAGTATAGTTTGTACTAGTAGATAATGTAATTAAAGTCTATATTTTTTTATCCATACTTTATTTTCCCTGAAATATGGAAAAATACATTTTATGAACATTCAAAACCCTTTTTTCAATGACAAAACGCATGTTAATTGAACTAAAAACTTATATTCAAATCAAATTTAAATTATGAAAGTATTCACAAATTTTTTATAGACATAAAAATGCATGTAACAAGTGTCAAATAAACAAATAAATGTATTGGTTTTCAATGGCTCCATGTATCAAATTTGACGCACATTTATGGTGTATTGTTAAGATTAAATAGTTGTAGTTAAATCATGTTTATAGTGTTATCGAATTATTCTTGATATTGAGAGATAAGTTTCCTGAAATCAGTCAAGTTGTACATGCATCTACTTGGTTAACATGGCTGGCAATGTATAGCAACCTTGACTAAAATATAACTTAATTTTTTGACTTGAATCAAACTGATTACAACTAGAATCATCCCTGAGACATTGATTTGCTTACCTTCTTGATTCCAAAAATGGCAAATATCATGTCATCCTTCCCAATCCTTCCCAAGTGAGCTAGCTTTCGAATATGTATGTAAAAGAGATGTAGGTCTAGCATGAAAAATAAAAGCCAGTTAGGATAGCCAAAAGAGATTATCCATGAACCTTATCAATAAGCTCTGAATGACAATATCTCATTCTTTTTAGAACCCTATGGAGGAAATAGGCAAGTCGTCCTGGTTACCAAGCCCTCTAGCTCTTCATCTCCATACAAGACCTCTTTTCCTCTCATGGATACTAGTAATTAAGAAGATGGGATGGTACAATAATCCACGATAAAGTCTATATTTATATAGTTAATGAGGAGTGAGATGGACATATTTGAATTGCCAAGCAAATAGTTGAGCTTCATTTCCCACTACATTTCCCTCAATATATAAAGCCTTTTTACTATTTTGTTGTCTTGTTGAGCATAACATTGATATCAAATGTTATTAAAAAAAAGAGAAGGAATATATTCTAACTATGAAAAGGACCAAACAATTATCCATTAACTTTCATCATGCTATCTAGGTGTCGCTTTCATAGCAATCTTTATAAAGGAAGAAAATTGACTTTCAAGGTGTAAAAGTATGAAGGTTGGCTTTGCCTTGTTGTGTCCACATAGCATGTTGATCGATCAATTTGTATTGAATCCGTTCATTGACTCTTGATTATTTTCTAATGGTGAAATAATTTGATTCTCATTCTAAACTTTATTTCTCTAAGAATCATATATATATATATATATATAGGTT
>NW_011500093.1:304424-391511 GCF_000495115.2 Populus euphratica
TATATATATATATGTTTAAATTGCTTGTACAAATTGCAGGTAGTTTTCGAAGTCAATTAATCATTATTCCCTGAGTTAAACATTTCTAAGCTCGCTCAAGAAAAAAATATCAATGCTTTTTATTACCAATTGTTTTTTATATATCTTTTTTTTATATTCAACTTGGGTGGAAGGATTTTCAAACACTTTAGAATTGCAAATTTATGCATTATTCCATCTTCGGTTCAAAAGCAATATTCTCAAAATACTTATTGATGGTGTGGTTGAACTGGCTAAAAATAACAATACAACGATATTTATTTATTTATTTTTGTTAGTTGGGATGTTTTGATTAAATAACTAACAAAATTATTGTAATAAAAAAAATTGCTCTTATTTGTCATTGTAACTTTCAACAATAATCTTGATATTAAAAAAATATATTGCACTTGTGCTTCTATAATTTAGAATTTATGAATACAATCAAAGAGTTCCCAAAACGTTCTAAGGCAATTTACCCGTTTTAAGGAACCTTTTGTTTTGTGTTTTTGTCCCTGTGGCCTTTTGTTTTCTGTTCTGTAATGCCAAAACATCTGTAAAAAAGTGCTCTTCCAAGTGAAATCGATTCATCTCCTGAAATTGGTGGTTCGAACCGCGATTGTGGAAAGCACCTGTCATTGCTAGAAAGCCAAGAATACCAGCACAAAACTAGCAATTTTGAGCTGGCATGGAATCTAGGGCAGTGGGGGATCTGCCTGAGGTTCGAGTTGTACAACCGGACCTGAAAGAGCTTCTCTGAATAATTTAAAATAGAAGCCTTCGTACGGGGATGGCAAACCCAATCAGGAAGAAGGGGCACTTCACATGCCATGAAACCTTGTAAAAGCCCACCCCACACCTTCCTGTGGTTCAGCCGAGGTTTAGCCCACGATGTTTTTTTTTTCAAAGTGGCACAGTAAAATAAATAAAAAAATAACATAGTTCAAAATTTCAAAATTTATTTTAAAAACTATTTTAAACTATCTCTTCAATTTGAATTTAAAATTTATAAAATAGAATTTTATTTATTTTTAAAAACCAAAATTTAAAGTTCCTTCTAAAATTGACTGCCACTTTTTTTAAAAATAGCCCCTTCGTGTTTTTTATTCTACTTGCTGCTTTGAAAAAGAAAAAGAAAAAACTCAAATGGTAGACCTGCTGCCATGAGTAAGAAAGGGTGCGACAGCATTTAATAGCAGGAACAAGTTTCTATGATAGAGATGAAAAAACCCAGAATTAATTAGAAAGGCATCCAATTGGATAATTACACATTAAATGCCTAGAGAATGACATTATTTCTCGAGAAAATACTGTTGAATTCAATACTCTAATACTATCATTTAATGATGTATTTTGTTCAGATATTACTACCTAATTAAAAACTCACAATCAAGGTAAAAAACTATGATAAAATTCAGTAGTATACTTATTCAGTAAATAAAATTATTTTTTTTAAATAATAATATAAAAAAAAAAACAGAGAGAGAATTCCACATCTAGCAAGATACTTTTCTCCCTTCAATTTTTTTCTTTCCTTTTTGTGAATCATTTAACATGTTACAAGTTTATATAATCATTTAGTGTGTATTCAGTATAATAGTGCATGATATTTTTAAAAATATTTTATACTTGAAATATATTAAAATAATTTCTTAAATTCTTTTTATTTTTGATATCAAATCATCAAAATTACCATAAAATATTAATTTAATATATATTTAAATTAAAATGTACCAAACACAATTTTAAACACAAAAAGAACACATGCATCGTGTTAGATAAATGCACAAGAACAGCAATAGAAAGCAGGGTTTGATATATATGATAATGATATCGAACCACTCCCGAGCCGAATATCGTGAATTCTTTGATGGGAAGACAAATCATCCCGAATGAGAGGCATAATTTATCGATGAAAACTACCACCGAACAACAAAGTCAACCTCTCGAAACTGGCTAAACAATTATTTGCATGAAGTAGGTTTCACTTAATAACATTAGACCGGAGTTATTTACCATTTTAATACATAATAATTAATAGACTGAATTAATTAAGCAGCATTCCACCCACCATTTCACTTAAATACATTAGACCGAAGTACGTTGCATGCTGATGAACTAGCTTTTGCGTTATTATTTTACCTTTACTTGCGCAGCACCCATGCCCGTTAAGCATCACATGATGATGAAGAAGATGATGCTTTCTCGATTCAATGGTGATCAATTTCTTTATTTAACTATTTTGGCAATATATATATAAACAAATTTATACATGTGTCTAGCCTGAGCTGATTTTTTTTTTTAAAAAAAAGATGATATAAATTAGATTGGTTTATTCAATGAAAACAATAAAAATAAAATGGACTGAATTACGTGATTAATTTGCTCAAATTATAAGATATTGTTAAATATTTTCATACAGCCATGCTTTTGAGTTTTTTTTTTAAATAATTTGACTTTAAATTAGTTTTTTAATGTTTCTTAATTATTTTGATATGTTATTGTAAAAAATAAAAATATTATATGAATATAATTAATTGCAAATAAAAATTAACTTTTGCTTCACGGAGCCACTGTCTGTGAATGTGATTGACTGTATTTTTCTTGCCATAAAGATGGTCACGGTCGGCATAGAATAAATAAAGGTGAAAGGAAAAGTCAAATTCATGCACTTGGAAACTCGAACTTTCGGAGAGATTATCTTCGACTTCCGTTGTACATCCACTCTGTCATGGCCATCTGTTTTTTTGCTTCGTCGCTGGTGAGAGGTACCTTTTGGCCAGTTCTCACAGTTTCCTTTAATTTGTTAATTTTCCTAATTAAAAGTTTTCTTTGAGATATCAGCCTAATAAATAAAATATGTTTGAATTCTTTTCTTGAGTGACATATAAAAAGCATTTTCAAATATATTTTTTACCTTCATGAAATCTTAATCAGACGAAAAAAAATAAAAAAAAACAATAATGACATCCAAATCAAATTGTGACATTTATCGGGACTGAACTTATTATTTTATATTTTTATACATGATTAGTAAACCAAACTCGAGATCTAGCCTGGTAAAGGGGTTTGGAGTACTTGTTTGTTGATCAACGAGTGAGACATTAGATATTTTTTTTCTCAATAAGATTTTTTTTATAAATTAAATCAATTTGATAAATCTTTTTACCTTTTCTCTTGGATAAAAATAATTGTATTAAAGATAAAAAAATACATATATACAAAAAATACCTGCCTGGATAAACAGCAAATGAACCAATTGACTGGTTTTTAGAAAACTCACAACCGATTTACTTGTGGTTGGAATACAAACCCGAAAAATCAAAACCTAGATATTACATGATTCTGTTAACTAATACAGTATTTAATAACCATAATTTAATATTTATTTTTATTAAGATTGTGTTTAGAAATGTAGTGTAAATTATGTTCTTTTAAATTTAAATTTAAATTTATTTAAAATTAATTTTTTATTTTTCAATAATTTTAATTTATTTAAAATTAATTTTTTTATTTTTCAAGTTATTATAATATATTAATATTAAATTATTTAAAAAATATATTTTTAAATAACCACAGCTACCATCCAAGCAGTCCCTAATTTCATGATTAACATGTTCACATATTTTATTTATTTCCCACTAAAAAATCAACAGTAAATTCTCAGCCAATGAAGGGCATTCACGTCCTATTAAAAAAACTGACCTGACCATGCAAATTTTTAGTGTCAACTGACAAATGACCTGTTAGGTCAAGGTCTGAGAAACCTCAACTAAACTCGCAGCAATTTACTTCCTCACAGACCAATAAGATTTCAAGATCCAGTCACGTAGTTTGCAGTGTCCAGTAAACTAACCAATAGAGAAGAGCTGTGAGTTTAAGGAAAGGGGAGAGCAGACGTGGAAGTTTCGTTGTTAAAGCTGTCACTCCAAAAATGATGCTGCGAAAGGGACATTGAAAAGAAAGTGGGACCCGATAGTAATGCTTACGTCTGCTGATTATTAAATCTCAGCCATTGATTCTGATAATCTGAAAACACTTGACTCCCGGCTCAATTCCTAACTCTTTTAACAACTCTCTCTATCTATCTGCTCTCGTTCGTCGGTTGTGCGTGTGTAATACGCGCCCGTTTGACGCGCCCTTTTTACTTTCGTTGACCCCGCCGTTTTCGTTTAGCTTTTTTTTTTAAAAAAAAACCAAAATCTATTTTCGAATTAATAAATTTCATTTGAACATTTAAATTGTTTTGGTAAAACATTTGTTTGGCGGATAGATTTATTAAGAAACATTGAGCCCTCAATTTACATAAATTTTGAGATCTTATGATTGCATTAAAATTGGTCTAAAACATGCGATATATTTGTTAATGAATAGTAACTCGATTAATATTAATTTTTTTCCAAACACAGAAAGAAATCTTGAACTCAAAATTTTTTTATATAGAAAATAATAATAATACTGAAAATTTTCTATTTATTTTGAAAGATATGATTTATTTATTCAAGGTAAAATTAATATTAGGTAACTGTTTACTTTATAATGGGTTATGATATTTTAGTTTTTTTTTTTTTTGTCTTCATGTTAAATTCTAGGATGTGTTTTGATTTTATTCTATAGGAGTGTTTATAGATGTAGTTTTTTTTTTTATTTTTTTATTTAAAAATATAATAAAATAATATTTTTTTATTTTTAAAAATTTATTTATGATATCAATATATTAAAATGATATAAAAATATAAAATATTAATTAAAAACAAAATTTTCTTACAAAACTTTAATTTTGCTGCAAGAAGTATTACAATCATGATAAGATAAAGCTAGCCAAATAATATCAAAATAAATATGTATATAGCCTTGATAAATTTATTAACTTAGAAATTTAAATAAAATTTAAAGAATAATAAATAACAATTGCATTATCTAGTCAAACACCCATTAACTTATTTTCTATAATTATTTTGTGTCATAAAATAAAATAAAATCTAAAAACTACTCTTTATTTTTTCACTTTAAAAGATAATAGCCATATTGAGTCCATATTTTATTATTAAATATCTTTTGGATTTATCATTTTAAATTAAAACAAGCCTAATTAGCCTTTTCTTTATTTGTAAACAAAAATTACATTTCTATATTGAAGTACCAACTATTCATTCTTCATTTTATTGCTAAAATAATGTTACTTTGCCTTAAATATTTTTCTAAAAAAAATACATTTATCTTTTTTATCAAATCAATAGAAAAAAAACTGTTTAAAAAAGATTTTTCCATAAATTTCTATATCACAATCATATTTATTTGGAATTGACTTTCAATGGAATCATATATCTTAAAAATAATCCAGCTATAATTAAAATACAAATATTAAATATAGTACAATATTTCCCAACTAAATTTTAAACTGCAAAATTCTATATTAATTAAATTTCAAAACCTTCCTAAAAAGAAAAATAAAATAAAATTCTAACTAGCTGACAGCCCTGGAGAAGCCTGCATCTAAAATACCCAAACTCACCATTCCCAACACCAGTTGCTAGTGTTTCTTCTAACTCTCTCTTTGCTCCGTCGGTACACAACACGGTCGCCGCCGCCACCAGCCAGCAGCCCCTCTTCTTTCTCTCTGTAGCCTCTATAAAGCAGAAGAAAAAAAAAACACCCTTGAAAACCCCGTTATCCTCTCTTTCCTTTCATTTCTTTCAACTCAACATGACAATACCAGAAAATGACCCAATAACTCTGTCAAACAACCTCTTACACTCCCTTTTAGACCAACAAATCCCATTAATACAATCTTTCAAAGGGAAATGGAGTTTAATAAAATCCAAACTTGCTGATCTCCAAGCCCAACTCACTGATTTTTCCGAGTTCCAAACTTCAATCACTAACCCACTCTCCCTTGATCTCCTTCACTCTGTTTCGCAAACTCTAAATGATGCTCGCCTTTTAGCTGAAAAATGTCTAGATACAAACTTGACGGAAGGGAAGCTTAAGACTCAAAGTGATATTGATTCAATTTTAGCTAAATTGAATCAAAATGTGAGAGATTGTGAGATTTTGATCAAAAGTGGGGTTCTTCAAGATGGAATTTTAGCTGGGTCTGGCCCAAAAAGAGAGCTTGTTAGAGCTGAGTTTAGGAATTTAATAACTCGGTTGCAAATAGGGAGTACTGAGTCGAAGAACGCGGCTATGGACACGGTTTTGAGTTTGACTCAGGAGGATGATAAAAATGTAATGATTGCTGTTGCACAAGGTATTGTGCCTGTTCTTGCTAGATTACTTGATTGTAATAGTTTTGATATTAAAGAGAAGAGTGTAGCTGCAATTTCAAGAATTTCAATGGTGGATAGTAGTAAACATGTGTTGATAGCAGAAGGGTTGTTGCTTTTGAATCAATTGATTAGGATTCTTGAATCAGGAAGTTGGTTTGCCAAAGAAAAAGCTTGTATTGCACTTCAAGCTTTAAGCTTTTCGAGAGAGAATGCAAGGGCGATTGGGTCTAGAGGCGGGATTTGTTCATTGTTAGAGATTTGTCAAGCTGGAACACCTAGTTCACAGGGTCTTGCAAGTGGGGTTTTGAGGAATTTGGCCGTGTTTGAGGAGATTAGAGAGAATTTTATAGAAGAGAATGCTATTTTTGTTCTTATTGGGCTTGCAGCTTCTGGAACTGCATTAGCTCAAGAAAATGCAATCGGTTGTTTGTGTAACTTGGTTAAGGAAGATGACAATTTGAAGCTTTTGATTGTTAAGGAAGGGATTGTTGAGTGTTTGAGGAATTTTTGGGATTCATGTCCTCCGGCAAGGAGTCTTGAAGTTGCTGTTGAGTTGTTAAGGGAGTTGGCTTCCAACCAAGCTATTGCTGAAGGGCTTGTTTCTGATGGGTTTGTTGTTAGGCTTGTGGCGGTGCTGAATTGTGGGGTTCTGGGTGTGAGAGTTGCAGCTGCCAGAGCTGTTTTTGAGCTTGGTTTTATTATGAAAACTAGGAAACTAATTGGTGAATTGGGGTGCATTAGTCCATTGATTAAAATGTTGGATGGTAAGGCTGTTGAAGAAAAGGAGGCAGCAGCAAAAGCATTGTCATTGCTTGTGTTGCATGCTGGTAATAGGAGGATTTTCAGAAAGACTGAGGGAGGAATAGTGAGTACAGTTCAGCTATTGGATCCTTTGATACAGAATTTGGATAAGAAATACCCTGTTTCTATATTGGCCTGTCTTTTAAATTCTAAGAAGTCTAGGAAACAAATGATTGCTGCTGGTGCTAGTGTGCACTTGAAGAAACTTATGGAGATGGATGTTGAAGGATCTAAGAAGCTGTTGGATGGTCTGGGGCGGGGTAAGATTTGGGGTGTTTTTGCCAGGCCCTAGCATGGACTTAATTCTTCCATGTGCTTGGAACTTGAATCTGAGGATGGCTTGTTAATCTGTATGTAAATTGTTTGTGTTTGCTTTTACTCTTGTTTTGTGTTTGCTTTTTTTCCCCATATGTTTGTTAAGTTGCTTTAGGACTAAACAGTTTTAGCTTAGTTTCCGCTGGAAAACCTGTACTTTTTAGAGATGAGATCATGGTTTGTTGACCTAAATACACTGGATTTCATGTTCTTTATGCGAAACTGAATAATATTAGTGTTTGTAATGTGTTTGAGATCACACTTATAATATTACAGTACTCATTGAAAATGTTATTTTCTCATGACAGCTAAATGCAAATAATAACCAAGGCAGGGTTAATTGTATTGATTGTGCAAAGGCAGTACCTTTCAGTCTCTCTCTGAGTTGTCTGATAGATGAAATGGTTATTTTATGATCTTAATAGAAAATTGGATATTTCACTAAATTCAGATCCTGGTGAGAAGGGACTGCATTTTCCATATAATATCCTGGTGAGTGTCCGCGGTTTTCTTAACTGAAGATTGTTATCGAGTTCCTTGTTTTATAAGGAGTTCAGAAGACATGCTATTTGACATTCATTTCTTGAAACTTCTGCAGTTATGGTCAAGCATAAAAATGTTGCCAGAACAAATCTTGAAGTTTGGCATAGGTCTCATCAGTGATGTATATGGCCCTGCATTTATTCTAGGATCAGATTCAAATCCTTCCACTCGTGTTGGTGTTATAGCTTGAATGGTTAAACACCTTGTATCGGCCACCTTAGAGGGCGACAGGGTCCCAGAATGATTTTCTTCATGGATATTCTTGATTTATTTTCATATATCAGTGATCGAGATAGTTCCAATTATTTTTTACTACTTTAGTAGTTTGATGGATATTGGATGTATGATTACCATATAATAGTGGGTCTAAGCCATGTGCATTTGTTCTTGACCATGTGCATCTGCACAATGCTACCTGTTGCACTCTTCTGCTGGCAGTTACCTTAGCAGGTAAGGTCTCCGGACCTACCAAAAGTTTCTTGCTTGTTTCGGCGTGCTTAATTAGAATCCCGTCTTTGATGGAGAAAATGGGATGAACAGCTCATGCTTTGCTTCCGTGTGAATTCCCCAGTTGGATTTTGTGGTCCATGATCCTTTTTTTTTTTTTTAATATACCTCTGTTTTTAATGAAGCCCTTTTCTAATACAAATTGTTCACACACCCTCCTACTCGAGGAATGGGGTAAAGCTCCATAAATTGAAGTATCTTTCTGTTCTTTAAATGGATGACATTTCGAAATGAAAGGTTAAGCAATTTGGTTGCCAGTCTTGAACCAAGGAAGATAACGAATCCACCCCATAAAGGAGGGTTATTGAGAGATGGCAGGTTAGCTGATTCAAGGGTCTTGAACCCAGGAAACCGGAAAGATCTTACTGTGGTGAAATGAATAAACTTGAGCGGGAGAAAATGGTCTTGCTTGCTTCCGTTAGCTTTCTTGGCAGCCATTCATGAATTGTAAATAAACTTTGGAATGAATGTCCTCTCAAAATCCTTGACAGCTCCACTAAAACAACTTATCGTTTTCCTAACGATTCCCAAACTTACCAACAAAATTGCAGTTTCCTACACGCAGCTCTATCAGTATCCTACATAGTTACCAGTACAATTTGCGGTTTCGTTTCTGTACATGCATGCAAAAAGCATAAGCTAAGTGCTGATAAATCAACACTTTGTTTGCTCCTGCGGACAGGCCCATAGAATTAATGGATGCTTTCTATGATCATGGTCTTGAGAAACAACAGTAAGAGCCCATAATTAAGGTTGCAGTGCAGAGGAGAGACGACTCAAGCAAGGTCCAAGGATAAATTGTTGTTTATAATTCCAGGAGGTCCGATAAGAGTTTGAATTGTTAACCCATTTTTGTAGACGAACTTTTAGCCCCTGTCCATTTGCGTTCTATGGTGTTAGTGGTGTTTGTAGTGAATAGAGATGTAGTAGTAGTTGTTTTATTTGGATATGTATAAAATTAATATTTTTTAATTTTTAAAAGTTATTTTTGATATCATATCAGATTCAAAAATAATAAAAAATAATTTCAAGCAAATTTTTCTTTTTAAACAAATCAACAAACGACCCCTTACATGTTTTTCAGCACCCGACTTTTCATTCATATGTAACAAGAGTGGCTTGAAGATTTCCACATAGTTGTTCAGCTCAGCTTGCTGCAGAAATATGAGACTAAGCTAGATTTTTAGGTGAACTAAATAAGGTATTAACTTGTTGAAATCTAATTAACCCATCAAGTTTTCAGTAATTTGATTAACCTGTGATCCAAATTTAATTGTGTCAATACTAATAATTGTTTTTTTTTAAAATGATTTTTTAATAAAAACATGTAACCGGTGAAATCTAATAATCTAATACTACCTTCTCTTCTGTCGGTCGAGTCAGCTTGACAAATATGAATTCCTATTCTACAATAATTTTCCTATCAAATATCAAGTATACTGGAGAAGAGATCAGGGTTATCTTGGTTTAGTTGTTGCTTGCCTCGATAAAACTTTCATCTACTAGTTGCAGATCTGCCTCTCCAACATTTTCTAACCCTTTCTCTCCGAACAACAACAATCCCCATACTTCATATTGACAGCAACATCTGAGAACTGCTGCTCAACATCCAGGAGGGTCTCACTTTTATGTGCCCGAGTCCCACACGTGCATGTGATCAGGCTGTGAGCAGATTTCCCAAGTCCCAACATTATTTGCTAATCAAGTTTATTAAGGCTTAATCATATCAGAAAGCAAACTCATGGAGTTGGCCTTCGGTTAAGGTCATAAACACGCACCACTTTCGAGTTCAATCCGAACATTGCTAGATGCTAGTTAGCCCCAGTCCGTTTTTTACCTCCTTACATTTACCTGAACGATTGGTCAGTGGTTAATTATTAGTATTCGGAAACTCAATACCCGTCATGACAGGAGTAATCTGACCACCATAGAAGAAAAATACTATCAGATACTGCATTTGATTCTCCCCCTTGTACGCAGGAAAAAAGGGAAAGAGAAAAAATGGAGAGAAAGAGACAATAAAAGCACATTTACTAATTGTAACCCTTTTTATTTCCAAGCCTGCAGAAGTGATAGCAAGGATCAGCAAACAAACCACTGAAAAGTAAGACAAAGTAACAGAGGTTTTTGGCCCAATTAAAATCCTTGCACCATCAGCAATTTGTACTCCTATTGGTTGTTGTAGCCCTTTTCTCTTCCATCTCTCGGAATCATGCAATAACCCTCCCCTCCATTTGGAAACTTGCCGTCAATAAACGATGTTGGGGATCAGTGTCGTGGTAGTTAAAGAAGTGGTTGGCCTTGTAGACCTACCCTTCGGAAAATCCAGTTCGTGGGCCTTGACTGGATTTGGTTATCCGTCGGTGGCTCGGCTTCAGTCTTGTGGTGGCCATTGACTGAAGTTATGGGCGTATTCAGAGGGGAATTTATCAGTCTCTTTCCTGAAGTTGTTCGAGTTCTTCCAAAACTCGTTGTTGTGTCTGCTGGTTGTGTTGTTGCTGATCTTGCTTTTACTTCATGCTGACAATGGTTTCTAATAATTGTGGCATTCTAGTCTCATCCGCCATGGCTCGCCTAGCTATGTTACCAAATTGTAAGAGAGCTTAAATTGATAAGGGCAAAATTGAAATGCTTTATCGACATGAAATGCTTAATTACAACTGAAAAATGATTAAATTGAGAACAAGAAATTGACTAAAAAAGATCCAAGATGATTCCTAATCTACCTTGTTCAGCTTAAATAACCCAAATAATGAAATAACTAGAATCTGAATTTTGAAGGGAACTAATTTGTACCATGAATGGGGTCTTTTGGATTAATTAAATGATATATGAGCAGCCATATATCCCTGGACCACTGCACATTGATGGGAATTCGTTTAATAATACTTCAATTTTTATTTTATTTTTTTGCGTTAATGATATATTAAGTCTGACGTTGAATAGAATTGACTAATGCTCCAATAATTAATTTCGCCAGTTCTTTGATTGCAATTAATTGAATCCCTCCCAATATAGAATCATGTTGACACCATTTCTTTTTAAGTAAATTAAGGCCATACCATTGGCGTAAATTGATCCTGGCTTTCAAAGTTTCATGCGAAGATGTTCCTTTTGTGTTTCTTGGCTTACTGACTGATTGATATTATGGAGTATGGTGTTGTTTAAAAGTATTTTTTGTTGATAAATATATTAAAATAATTTTTTTATATTTTTTATAATTTTTAGAGCAACACATTAAAATTATCAATAAATATTGAAAAACATCAGTTTAATATTTTTTTAAAAAATAAATGTATTTTTAAAACACATTTAAATATATAAAAATTCAATATCAAATATGCATTTAAGGCACACAAACAAGTTAAATTAAATGGTGATAGTTCCAATAGCAAAATCACCCTTATATAATGGCTGAACCAAAACTTTAGGGTTGGAAGGGTAAATAAGAAAATAATAGATTTTTTTAATGTAAAATCATTATTATAAGGCCTCATTAACTTGACTTTCGGCCGGTTCAACACCCGTGTTTCAAGTTGTGCGGGTTAATTCATGAGCTGACGAGTTAGCTCGGGTATTGAGTTTTTGTAATAAAATATTAAAATGATGGCATTTTATATTTTTTAAATCACTAAAATAATGTTGATTTGGTGAAAAGACCTAGCTGGACTCAAAATCTAGGCAAAGCTAATTTAGGTTAGCAAGCTATCATTTTGACTTGTTAATCATGGCTGAATTAGATTTTATAACCACATGTGTAAGAGATTAAAAAGCATAAATGAAACTTTGATAAAATTTAAGAACCAAATAAAATGCAAAATGCTACTAATTTTGGGAATGGTATGGCCGCCACCGATCACCGGAGTTCCCTCTTTGCCTATTACTTGCGGGTTTAGCAAAGATAAAATATCACTAGTGGTTTATAAAAAAAGAATCCATTTTTGAAAGCTGTTGCAATACATTTTCAAGATTTTCAAGTTTTGTTTGGTCGTTAAACATTTTGCAACGGTTAATTAACGGTTGGGATTGTAAAAGTTAATTAAACATGATTGTGGCTATATAAATAAATAAATACAATTTCTATATTGGGATTATTTTTAACAGTTGGAAACAAAAAGGAAGAAAAACATTATAGCTACTACATTTAATTATTCCCTTCATGTGATGAAAATAGATAAAAAAAAGATAAATAAGAGAAAAAAATATTTTTGTAATAAGAATCTTATGATTTTTTGAAGACATATATGATTTTTTTTTTATTATTATCTCTTGTAGATATCTAGTAGTTATTTATAACTTTTAAATTCTTTCTGAAAAAGAGGATAGAGAAGAGTAGGAAGAGATTGTCTTTTATTAGAATAAAGCATTCATTAGAAAGAATAAATAGAAACACACTTACTCATTGTAATCCTTTCTGTTCATACCTCACTTCTGACAACTCAACTGTATTTTCTCAATTTCCAGAATTCAATTTGCCTAGAATTGCTTGCAGATGGGATTCTCAGCATCATAAATAAAAAGCAAAGTAATGGCAAATAAGACAAAGCTACAAAAGTTGTTATTCTAGTATATTAGGGTTTTTGTTTTTACGGCCAAAAGATTTAATTTTCTCGGATAGTATATTAGGGTTTGATGTTGTATGGAATTGGCTCGAGCTCCAATAATTTCCTCGGAGTTCTATGCATGCAATTAATTGAATCCCTCTCAAAGTAGAATCCTGTTAATACTATTAATTTCTCGATAACAAGTTAATATTACATTATTGGCATCCTGCTTTCTATATATATGTTTCTTCTGGGAAATTTTTTTAAATTTTTAAAGAGTTTTTTATGTAAAAATATATAATTTTTTTTTTAATTTTTAAAAATTAAATTTTTAAAGAGTTTTTTATTTAAAAATATATAATTTTTTTTTTAATTTTTAAAAATTATTTTTAATATCAGCATATCAAAATAATAAAACAATATTAAAAATAAATTAATTTCAAATCAGAATAAATTTTCAAGAAATTATAATACATAATTTTAGCAGCAAAAACAATCATCCTTTTAATTACATGCATGCTAATATTAGTTCCAGGAGTAAAACAACCTTTATTACATTTTGGTTCAGTAAAGATTTTGGTGGTATTTCCATGCACTTTATAAATTGATTCAGTAAAGATAAAAGATGGTGGTATTTCCATGCACTTTATAAATTGTTAATCCTACTCCACATTCATTATAATTTTTATTAAGAGACTAACTTACACCTTATTTTTAATATAACTATGGAATATCTTATTTTGACATAATTGGATTTTATTGAGATATATATTGCGTTTTTATGATTAAAATAGGAAATATCCATTTATAATTATTAAAATTAAAAATTAATTGAAAGGGTGAAATCTGATACTCTAATTACAAGTAGAAGACTTTTTACTTCTAACTATATTTTCACGATATAAAAATATCAACATTTAATATCATTATATGCAGTGAAAACTCTAAATATATATATGAATATCTTGGTTTATCTAAATAATAGAAATAGAATATGAAGTGAGATTAACAAATTATACCGTGAAAACAACAGCATCAAAATATAAAATCTCTAATTAGTAATGATCCATTTCTGAAATTTGTTGTAAAGCAAAGTTCACTAGAATCCCGATTATATAACATCTCTAGGTATATGAGAAATGAGAATTTACCTACCAAGGAAAGCTCCTAGTGCATGGAATCAAACTAGTGAAAGAAAGAAAAAAATATACAATTTGAAATCAAATAGAAAAAAAAAACCCATTAATTTATGCTTTATTAATTTATTGGATATTGTGGAAATAAAGAAGAGAAAAATAGGAGTACAAGCAACTGCATTCAATCCTCTCCCCTTTGTAAGCAAGAAAAAGAGGCAAAGGGAAGAAAAGGGGAGAGAGAGGTTGCCTTTTAATGGAATAAAGCATTCATTAATTAGAAATTTTGCAGCAGATTTATTCACACTTTATTTATGACAACTCAACTGCATTTGCCTAGATTTAATTTCTTGCAGATATGATTGTAAGCATCGGCAAGCAAACCAATCACGAACAGCACCAAGTGAAAGAAATTGTTTCTCTATTACATAAGTTGCCTTGCACACAATTTGTTTCTGCCAACTCATCAACGGCATGCATTCAATTTCTAAGCTTCCATTTTCCTTGATTTGCTTGCAGATGTGATGGTAAGGATCAACAAGCAAATCAAGTTCAAGTACGAGATTGTCACAGAAGTTGTTGCTCTATTACAGAATTTGCCAAAGTTATCACAGATTTGCATCCATCCAGTGTGGCTGTTCCCATGCTTCCCCAGGAAACCTACTGTAGTGGCAGCAGCACATCCACCAACGACCAAAGACATCATTCCCTGTTAATTACCATCAAAATTCCACAAAGAATGCATAAAAAATTAACGAATATTTTGAGGACTAGATCGTAGAAGATGTTACAAAATAGAGGTAGAAAAACCAAGTATACCAAATCATGAAGGAACAAAAAGAAATAGTGGTTTGGATGGGAGCCTTGACGAACAACAAGGACAAGAAATAGTAAGGACAGTAGAGAGAAGCAACCAACAACAATATTTGTGAAGGCAAGAAACCTGACAAAACAAAGGATTCTTTTCAGTGAACTTACAAGTTTATAGCAGCTTGTTTATGTGTTTTCAGTTTATCTTACTTGAATTCTGGAGAGTAGCTATATCTTGCGTCGAGTACAATTCCTCCAATATCAATGACTTGCTTGCTGGTGATCATAAGCCATGATGAGGCTACTGAGGCTACAATTGCTACAATTCTGAGGAAAATTTGCCCTCCAATGAAAAGTTTTTGAGTTTTCGAAGGTTGGTTTTCGGAGAACTTTGCTTCATTGTTTGCCATTTTTTAATCCTTTCACAGAGAAAGTAGCTAAGAAAAAGGCTAAGACACAAAAGCAAAGACAGTACAGAAAAGGGGGAGGTATATGGGGGGAAAGCAAATGAGAAAGGATAGGGAGGAAAAGATTGGGATGATATGGAGGCAATTTATAGAAGAGAAAGTCGAGGAACCCTTCTCATTCCTAAATTATTGAGGGAACACTGTTTATTTATTTATTTTTGTTATCGTCATTTTTAAAATCCAAATCATGAGAAGAATCTGTCAATTTGAGATCTTTAATGAATTGGTAAAATTAGAACTGTAAATATTTTCTTTTTTTTAATTAACTCTTTATTATTTGATTATTGCTAGTGACTTATTAGCTTACTTGCCGAAGCATTGTTTATGATTGAAAATTTACAAAAATTGAGAGATTTTTATCTCTTCATGAATCACTACCAATAATTGTTATAGATATAATGAGTAAAGAGAAAAATAAAAAATAAAAAATAAAAGAAAAGAAAATGATTCGCTAGCCGAACTAGAAATATTGAAATCACTTTTAATGCAATTCTACCTCTTCTTTGTCTCAAACTCTCTTAAAATGGTACCGTGAAGCAACCATAAAATAATTTTTTTATTGCATTAATAATATAATAAGTTGATGTTGAATAGAATTGATTAGTATTCCACTAATTTCCTCGTAATGCATCAGAGTCCTTCGAATATATGCAATTAAGAATCCCATTAATTAATACCTTTTCTATAAAGCTATATCATTGACGTAAAAAATATTAAACATAGGCTTTCTAAGTTCATGTGTGAAGGTTATTTATTTATTTTTTATTTTTTTGTGCTCTCTTTCTATTCAAAAGAGACACCACCCTATGATATCCTGATTTGATATATAAAGATGAAATATCCACATGTGAGGTATCATCAAAAATAAATTCTTCAAGTCCCACCAAGGAAAGATAGTGCTTAATTTGCCTATATATCAAGCGTGCAAAGACTTGGAGGACGACCTTCCACACACGGCTGGAAATGAATCCAGAAACTAATGATATTAACAGATCATAAGGTTTTGCTTGCTAATTAAGCAAGATTGTTTTTTTTTTTCCTATTAATGCCCAAAAAGAATTTTAACACGAAAGCAGAAATCATTAAAGTCTACTCTCGCCAACCCAATCTCCCACAATCCTCTCTTGTTCGAACAAATTTTATATTGTGATTGAGGTTAAAAACCTCAAATACCACGTTATAAATTTTATAGAGGGTGTTGTTTGACACGATTTTTATTTTTGTATTTAGATGTTTTTTAAAAGTATTTAATTTAAACTTGAAAAATTATTAAATTCAATTTTTTTTAGTATTTTCTGATATATAATTTGTATATATATTAATGTGAAAAATAAAAAAAATCTTAAAAAATCGTTTTAATATATTTTTAAATAACAAATGTTTTTAAAAAATATCTTCTACGAGAAACACCCCCTGACCTATTGTGGCAAAATCATGTAATGAAAAGTTCCAGCTACTATTCGGAATGGCTTCCACTGATGGAGATTAAAATATTACCTTGTCAAGTCTTAAATAAATTATCTACACCCGAATTTGTGCATTAATATATATATATATATATATATATATATATATATATATATACATATTACAATGTTGAATTATAAAATGGAAAGCATACTTGTATGAGAATAATAAATTTTATATTTTAAGAATTCATTTAATAGTGTAATATTTTGGTTGAGATAATTATTATTTGATATAGTATTGAAAATTTACTAACTAAAATGTTACTTTACCTTCTTAAAAGGTTTTCACATGAGTCAATTTAATTTATGACGATAATAAGACTCTTATACTTAATTGTTAATTAATGACACTACTTCTTGAACGCCTAACCGATTAGGATTATAAAAATATATATGCTTAGCTAACTGCTAATTAAGAGCATTACTAACTTTTTATTTATTTATTTACATGGGGTGTTTGGACCAGCTTGCGCGCACCACGATTAATCCTCACGGCCCACTAAATACCTTGCAAACCCAGTAGACATGTAAGGCACCGGACTGCTACTTAATTGTTAATTAATGACACTACTTCTTGAACGCCTAACCGATTAGGATTATAAAAATATATATGCTTAGCTAACTGCTAATTAAGAGCATTACTAACTTTTTATTTATTTATTTACATGGGGTGTTTGGACCAGCTTGCGCGCACCACGATTAATCCTCACGGCCCACTAAATACCTTGCAAACCCAGTAGACATGTAAGGCACCGCAGGGGTAACAGGCATGCATGCTAGGGCTCGAACCTAGGTGCAGTGGAAGGAAACAAACCCCATCCACTACTAAACCAAGCCGTAATTTACGAGCAGTATTAACTTCTTGATTGCCTAATCGGTGGTTAATATGCTAATTTTATTTAATTTTTCAAATACTTGAGATAAAGATTACATTCAGCGTACTAACTTCTTGATTGCCTAACCGGTAGTTAATATGCTAATTTTATTTAATTTTCCAAATACTTGAGATAAAGATTACATTCAGCCTCCAATCGTCCATCACAAATCTCGCAAATAGCTACCAGTACAAGAAATTAAAAGGAGATTGTGTGCACGCAAAGGGCATTTGATATTTGAGCTTTAAAATTCAAATCTTATACTCCGTAAATCATTTATGAGTTGTCTAATCATATTTGGCATTGTGATTTAATCTTGTTTAATGATATTTGGAATTGTAATTTAACCTTGTTTTTAAAAAAAATTAAAAAAATTTAGTTTCAAATTAGTTTTTTATATATTTTTGGATTGTTGTAATATATTGATATTAAAAATAAATTTTAAAAATAAAAAAATACATATTATTTAATATATTTTCCTGTAAAATATTTTGAAAAGTAATATTTATTATATTTACAAACAAAGCAAGTACCGGTTAAAACTAGATTGACTAATACAATTATGTGTTAGTAATTATGCAATTTTTAATACATAAAATCCTTAAACCTAACTGACTAACGATCAACACCCCCAATCAAAGTAGATTTTAGATCTACACATAAACAAAATAAAAATAAAAAATCGATGCATGGAGCATGCTTGTTTAATTACTTGTAGTGATCTAGGCGTGTAAATGCCTTTTCCAGCATATTTATGATGCATTCTCCATTAATTTACTGATTAATTTGAAAAAAAAAAAGTTCATGGTACAAAAACCCAGAAAGTTGTCTTGTGGATTACTCTTGTTTTTGTTGCATAATTCTATAAATATTTTGGTAGTGATGTCTATTCTTATTAATTCTCGCTTCTTTTACTTCTTATATATATATATAGGAGTACTAATGTAATAAATATTAACTCTATAATTTCTTATGGTTGATATTATATATACACACCTAAATTCTATATTCATGGTACATTAATTTTTTTTTTAATTATTCATGAAAAGGTTCATTATATTTATATTATTCTCTACCTAAATTAATATTCCCGGGCTTAGTTATAGTAATTCTAGAGCACGGGAATAATAATTCAGGTAGGGAATAATCTAAATATAATGAACCTTTTCATGAATAATTAAAAAAAAATTAATGTACCATTCGAACCTTTTTTAATTTAGGGCACAATTTTTTGTTTTTCTAATTAAACCATCACTTGCTTCTCCATCATGCATTAATAATAAATTATTGAGTTTCTCTCTTTTAAATCACCACTCTGAATTACAATTAAAAAACAAAACTGTGAAACGCCTTCACGAATCTCAATTTAAAAAAAAAAAAAAAAAACTGAATCTCAATTTTTTTTTTAAAAAAAAAAAACAAGAAGAAGAAGAGAGAAATAATGTTAGGGAGCAATGTTACCTAACTTTCTTGGAAAGGAAGAAATAATGTTAAGGAGCAATGTTACCTAACTTTCTTGGAAAGATGAGTGGCCCCTCCACTGTTTTGAATGATGAATATTGATATCATGATCGAGATGTTACGTTCATCAACAAAATCTGATCAGATCCTTTTCTTCTTAGCCAGAAATAATTATGATTGTTTTCCGGAGAGGATACTAAGGCTGTTCGTCGGGCAAAAGCCATGTCGGGGTCTCTTTTCCATTTTGAAATGGTCAGTCCTTTTCACCTCTTTAATTTATGTGGCCGACTTTCGACATGCACCCTCGTGTATATATCAACTTTGCTAAGATTATATATATATATAAATTAATTGTATACAAATAAATATGGTCGCGATTTTATTTTCATAGGAGATAATAGCACGATAAATAAATTTATTTTGAAGATTTTTACAACAGAGTGTTGTTAATTTATTGAGTCATCATCTACTTTTTCCCAGAAATAAATTCATCTCCTATAGGTCGTAGCACTAGTGGTTCCTGTTACGCGTTTGGCCTGTCTCCATTATAGGTGTATATTTTGCCCTAAGACCTCCAGTGAGTTGCTTGCAAACATCCATCATATGTATATATCATATCAGCAATTACTCAGTAATAAGCATCAATTAACAATTTTTTTTGCATGGCGTCATTGGGATATAAAAAATATGTAAGAAGCTGTTACTAAGCTAATAATTTTAACTTAATTATAAAAATGTAATTTAACTTGTTAAATCTAAAGTTTATTTTTAAAAATTATTGATTTGAGTGTAATAAATCTCAGAATTACTAAAAATTTATATGATTGTTAACTTTAAAATCCGTGAAATTAATCGAGATACATATAAATTAATCTGGACACCCACACTAATAAAAAATAATAATAACTTGCACCAAAATATATGAAAATATGGTATTGGATTTTAATGGTGGGTTTTATTTATTTAGCTTCATTATTTTATTAGTAATTTGAAACATTAATAAATTCATTGATGGATAATAAATTCCCAACAAAACTTTGATTGATAATACATGTTTGTTTGTTGATAACTCTATCAGTAATTTACATTTGTATATTTAGTCTTTAACGCATGGTATTTATAAAATAAAAAAGAAACATGTGCATAGGGAGGATCAGGATTCAAGAAAGTGAGATTGATGGGAGAAACAGAAAAAAGAAAAGGCAATTGGTAGAATAAGAAGATCATTGGCCCATGACTGATTCTTCAATGCAGGCATCGATAAAATATTGACGCTGATTGATTTAATTAATACACATTTGATGTAGGAGATTTTAGTTAAATGTGTATCCTTATGATCACACGAGCTTAAATTTTGGTCCAACCAAATTTCACCAGTCAAGGCTTAAAAAACTGTCAAATTAGACTTAAGAGATCTTCGACTAGTTTTGTTATTTCTTCTTCTTTTTTTTTGTTATTTTTTCTTTTTCTTTTTAAATTTTCTAATTTATTTAGATTTTTTTTTTGAGTTTATTCAAAAAATTGTAAAGATCTTAAAAATATGAATCACTTGAATAAAAAAAATTTCAATAATAAATAATGACTTTATTTAGAACTTGTTTATTTTTACATTTTAAATGTATTTTTCTAAAAAATAATTTTTTTATTTCTCTGGTACAAATTAATTTGTTTATGTTATTAGAAAGTTTTGATGTGGTAATATTAAAAAATAACAAAAAAACAATAAAGTATTAAATGGAAGGAAAACATTAAAATGGATGCGTCTGCTGCCCCCGTAGGCTTCTCTAAAAAGAATCAATTTGCTGACAAATGGCAGATGGTGCAGTAGACAGAGACAATCTGGGCTGCATTTGATATAACTCAGCCCCCACTACAGCTACGTCTATATAGATTCATGTGCAGGAAGCCACACACAAATCATTGTGGATGCTGCTTGATAATTTCTCAGAAACTTAAGCCTAATAGCTGCTCTTGTTCCTTGTTTTGGTCAATTATTGTTTGATGGATTCTCTTAACCAATTCCCTTCCTCGTTCAATTATTGTGTTTCACAAACATTTACTTGTTAATGTTAGTATAACGTACCAAGTCTTGTCTGATTTTAATTCAGTAGATATATGGCATGCATTTGAAGTCTCGTATTTTTGGAATGAACACCCCAGATTATCAAATATTCTGTGCAATCAAGAGCAACACATTTAACTGGAAATGAAGCAGCTTCTGCCAAGATTTTTAAAAGGGGTATAGGCAAAAATCTGTTTTCTCCTTTTTTCGGGCCACTTGATAGAATTCCTCCAGATAGAGGCTCGGACCAATAACCTCCAGTGTTAATCTATCAGTCATTTAAAGGATGTTGACCTAGGCAAAAGTTTGGTAAACCTACCATGCTGCAAATGTGATCTGATACCAAATCACATGGTTGTGTTTGTATTGCTAATGCTGTTAATAACAATCCACCTAAGAAGCTTACTTGGTGCAGAACATTTTCGATCTAGTTTTTTCTTTTTTTTATTATTGTCAATATTCATGTCAGCTTACATGCACTTGATACAGAACATTTTTTATCTAGGTTTTTTTTTTAATTAATATAAAAGTTCAGACCAAAAACATTTTCGATCTAGTTTTGGATGGAAGAGTTCTTGCTGTATTATAATCTCTCACTCTGCTGTGGGCAAGGTAAAGAAAAGGTAAAACAAAACCAACTGACCATGATGATCGTTAAATTAAATCATTTTATTATTAGAAGAAAGGAAAATCTGTACAAACTAGAAGGGCTTACTGACCCATCAGAGAATGACAACAAATGTACACATATGTACAACAATTTTATCACCATCATTTGAGAAGATAACCTACTGGGCAATTTAAATGTCAAAGTACTTTGGATTTGACGGATAATCATATTCCACCTTTAGCTGCAATGCGAAATAGAATGCCTTGTTAGACAACCAAAGTGAAAATCGATTATTCTTATGATTCTAGCACAAAACGAACCATATGCAGCAATGTTTTTGAGGAGCTCAGTGGTATTCTTGCAAAAGCAAGGGATGAGATCTCAGGGTTGAGTCCCACCTTTATTAATCCATCACTAATGTCAATAAAAAAGCAAGAATGATGCACATGACAAAACCACATTGTAAATTCTAATTGTGAAAAACAATATCTGTCACGTATTTGGAGCTTATTTTCAACGATACATACGTGGATCATCGAGTCCTAAGGTATTTGCTTATTGTTAGGATGCCATCACAACAATGCCTGTCGTTTTGTTCGCAGGTAGAGGCTACATAATTAAATTAGCTAGGGATGACCAAAAGGATGGCTAAAACAGCACAATTAAATCATGTGGGGACAAAAAGATTATGAAACTAAAATGCATGTCCATGGCCATGGATGCTCGCCCAGCATAAGTGTCATTCGAGACAACAAACAATAAGCAGATCAAAGCATGCTTTTCACGGAAAGAAGATATCTTCTCATTAAAGCACAATAATAAACTCCAACAAAATATACCTTGCCCTCATCTGAATCAGAATGGCGCTGTGGAAACACTACCCTCATATTGCTATACAAGTAGAAGCGTTGCTCACTGACAATGTCCATCTTGTTTGCTGCTGGTACAGATGAAGGATCAGACGTGCTCCTCTGGAATGACCTTGAACTTTTCTTGGGAAGAGGACACATAAATTGGAGCTGAAGAGCATAACGTAGAGCACCAGCTCCAGTGGTGTTCTCATTGACCTTTGAAGGACCATGTACCGATTTTCTTATGAACAAACGAGATGAATGTGGAGGGCTGCAGGCCTCCACAACAGTATTTTTGCATTCAATATTACTGAATCTACTATGGTCAGGAGATCTAGTATTATGTACAGAGTCAAGTCGAATTGAATTGGTAGCATCTCTTTCATGAGGCAAGCAATTATTAGTTTTATGGACTGAAGATGGCTTTGCATCATTTTTCGTGTCAGAATCTCTGTTCTTTACATTCACTGGTAAAGAAGCTGGTGCTGATGAGGATAGGGTGATCTTTTGGCGCAGACATGTCTTTTGAGAAGTGCATAGAAGCAAAGAGGAAAAGGAAAAAAAAAAACAAAAACAAAAACAAAAAAGAAGTCACTCTGGGAATTTCAAATCACTGGTCAAATGAATTAAACAACGTAGGAAACAAAGAGTTCATACAGAATGAAAATAGAATTGGGATTCAGAGCTTAGGAGTTAATCATCAACTGCTTTATACAGCATTTTCATTAGAACATCTCAGCCAATGTGCAAGCTCATACTAAAGGGGAAATCATGACACAAGGTATCCTATATTTTCAACACAACCCCAGGGGTGTTTCATGGTCTCAATTCAGCATGCAAAACATTCCTCAGGTTGCTCCTTATAATCCAGTACTCTTCAGATTATATTATTTTATAAGCATTCAAAATGATCCGCACTCGACCAAAATAGCACAGCAGGTAAGGAAGTTCAACTCAAGCAAGGATTTCGGGTCTGTCATAAAACAGATTCGTGGAGAACATCACATCATACAAGCATGATAACAGCATACCATCAACTCATGTGGTAGGAAACACATGCAAAGGCAAGTGTTTACAAATCAAATTTATGAAGTCAATTATCCATCTCTCAGTGAAATCTTAATTCAAAAACAATCATGTATGTTTTATCCTCAATTACCTTGGTACCAGCTGGCATGTCACTTAAATCATAGCTACAAAAGAAAGTGTGAATGGGTGTCTTTTCTGGATTACTGAGAACCTGCCGAAAACCAGTTCAGTCCGTCAGTGTCATTTCTGTGGCTAGAGAACCAACAGATATATAAATTCACATAAGAAAAGTTGCAACAACTGTCTGATGAAGTTCAAAATACCAAAGCACCATAATTCCCCAAATTTTATTACGTTGACAAGACAACTGAAATATAAGTGCATTGATATCATGTTAGCAGACCTTCCAGAAATAGAATCCTACACTCAACTATAATTGGATCATTTTCTTTATCCTCTCAGATCCTGCTTAAAAAGTGAGATGTAGAATGTTGTTACATCACCTAGTTGATTATGGGTAACAATATTTTCAGGCAGATCAGCATTGCATGGCAAAGGAACAAAAATCATTCATGCTACGCCTAAATTAAAAGCATTGTTCCTTGGGGAAAGAATGAAATTGGATTTCTAACTCGATTAACATACAAACTTGGAAGAAAGAAGGATAAGTTACCAATTGTATTTGCCCTTTCATTGGTATTCGTAACCTGGTTCTATCAGATCGTGAATCATCAATGCTGAGGCTCCTGCTCATTTTTTGGTCACTAAACTTGTTTTCTTGCACATTCCCTCCAAGATCTATCGATGAATAGTAGAGTAAGTAGTTATTTCCATCCACGCTAGTTACTGTAAAAGGAAGTTTTTGTGTCTTTGGAGAGAAATTTCCTCCAGTGACATTTAGAACAGCAAGGAACCCATCAATTTTCTGAAAAACAGAAATGATAAGGAGTTATGAGTTAAAAGTTACTCTGACAGAATATCTTTTCTGAGTCACACGAACAAAAAGAACCTTCTAGCATAAGATTTGAGATGCTAACCTGACTAACTTTACCAGATGATAACCGACCAGATAACAAGGATTCCTCAAACGAACCAACCAAAGACCTTCTAACAGGCATGCTAGTAAAACTTCTACATAATTTGACATTTGGGGAACTAAGATTTGAATCCTCACACCAAGGCTGTCCAATGTCACCGGTAATCTCAGGAGTAAACACGTCAAATTTTGTGCACAAATTATCAAAATCATGTAATGATTCATCAAGCGTTTTGAAAACCCTATCCTTCTGGGAAGATAAAATGCCAGATACAGTTCCATCAAGCGACCGTTCCATATCAGTGAAGGTAAGACAGCCATCATCAAGCCTTCTGGTGATATGGCTGCACCCTCCTGGAGATTTTATTCCTTCAGAGAGTTTTGGACCAAGAGGGGACAATGACAAGGGAGGTGATGCTGCTTTCATTAAGGGAATTGCCAAAGCGCTCGTTTGATGTCTTGCCTTTGATGTTTTTCCAAAATAATTAAGTCCAGGTGGAGACATAAATTGATCGTGTGCCTTGAGCCCTGTCTCAAGCACAGGGCCATCAGAAAAGAATACAGAGTTTTCCCTGCAACTATCAACAGGTGAATTCTTCCATTCTGGAAGACAAGATGCAGACCAGTTTGAACACTTGAAATAACTGGAATTTCCAATATGAGCCTTTTTATGTTCTTGTGACATAGAAACCTTGTAATTGTCCTTGCTACCCCATAGATTGCTCTTAGAAACACCATCACCAATGTCTAGGGAAGCACCATTAAACTTATCAGGGTGAAGCATCCCACTCAGAGGAGACAACAACCGCTTCTTGTCTGACCCAGCGGACTCGACTGCATTAGAGCCGATAGTAACTACAGTAGAAGCAGTCTGGTTTCCATTAAATGCACCAACACTAGAATTCAATCCCCTTGATTCAAAACCAACAATCCTAGGAACAGGTGTCTGGACATTCTGTCCACTTTTATGACTTAACAAGCCCTTCTTATTTTCTACAACGGTTTTCTTGTGGAAATCTGTAAGAGAAGTGCAGTGCATTTCCACCTGCATTCGATATCCAGGGTTTCCTCCATGCATCCCACTCAAATCACAACTACTCACACCAACAATTCGAGGTGAAGTTTGCACAATTGTGCTCAAAGACGTGGCTACTTCCTCAGCAATGCTGCTGGAGGAGAACTGAGGCAAGCCCATCCTCAAGGTCGAGTCTATTGTCCCACCAAAAGTTAACAGGATCCTCTTCTTGTTTCTTTGTCCACCGCACTCTATTCCAGTATTCCTCACTCTCTTCCGAACTCAATCATATACAGACATCAAAACAATGGATGCATCATGTTCAAAGCAAACAAATGCAGTGCAAGCCCTCCAGTTCTACGAGTGGCATTAAATAACATCAAACCTTCAAATGTGCAACTTTTCATGCATCAGAGAAGCAAGTTTGCCTCGTATGACAAACACAACTGTTCTCTGTCACCAAAAGCAACTCCATTTCAACTACAATTCTTCCATTAGATTGTGAAGGAAAACTCGAACAGACCAGACATCCAACATAATTTACAGCAATCAATCCCTGGAACAACATGTAAAAGCACATTAGCTCTATAATACTCTTACGGTCCAAAACATTAAAGAAGCATGACATCTGCAGACGGCTCATAAAAACTAGAATAACCCAAATGATGGAAATAAACTTAAAAACATAAATATGATTCAAATTTACTCATAAATGATCAAGCCCACGAGAAATTCCGAAAAAAGAAAGCACTTTTAATACCAACAATTGAAAGAAGATCATTTATGTCCAGATAAAACTTAAAACTGCACTTAACTAAGACCAATACAACATTTGTTTTCAGCTTTATGTTTTAACTACTTCGAAACTAAAACAACAACAACCTTAATACCCGATTCTAAATTCCATTTTCTGGGCAACCAAACAAAAAAAAAAAAGCAAACGAAAATTATGAAAAGATCACAACTTTAAACAGATGGTATGGACTTTACGAAAGCTAATCATCAAAATCCCAATTTAAAAATCAAACAAACAAAACAAGAAACCAAATAAATATATAACCAAGAAACAAAATAAGTCCATGATCATAGTACCTATTGTTAAAATCCATCAACTGATCAAACCCACAAGCATCGAATTCTTTGAAAGTCAATTAAGCAAACAAACAAAAACAAACCCAGTTCTTTAATGGTCTTAAATCTTCTTCTTTTTTCTTTTCTTTGGAGTCTCTTCTCTTCTGTTTGAAGTTCCTCCTGTTTCCATATATACATTTACATATATCTCCTCCTCTCCTCTCTCTTAATCAAATGGGCTCGTTTCTCTCTATCTAACACCTGTAATTATATCTTTCTCTATCTTTTTTTTCTGTGAGCCAGTGCTAGATAATTAACCAAGAATTTTCTGACTGGTTGAGAATTGGTGTTGTGCTTTTTTGAAGACGACACGACTCTCTTATAAAACCACAAGTCTGTGTCTGTGTTCAAGTTGCGGTTCTCTTTTTTTCTTCTTACATGTCTTTGTCGACCTTCAATTGTTTATTGCCATTGCTGAATATGGGATATGCCCATCCAATGGGTTAAGGCTGTTATTGCCTGCCATGTATATGGCTTATATGATATTAAAAATTAATTTTAAAAAAATAAAAAATAAATTATTTTAATATATTTTACATAAAAATTATTAAAAAACTTATCTACTATTGTAATACAAAACAGGCTATAAAACCACTGGCATATATTGTTATGGTTTAGCCCAAAACCAAAGGGCGTGTGGTCAGTAAAACTTTTCGTCTCGGATCATTGATTCATTGTATCTGTACACTTTCGATAAGAACACATGAATCATTATAGAGGACAAGTTCATAAATCTAGAAAGAAAAAAAAAATAGTAATTTAAGATATTTTTTAATTTTTTTAAGTTTAGATATTTAAGCATTAATTAAGATTAGATACTGTTTTACATTGTGACCAGAAAATAATTTTAAAAAATTTTAAATTTTTTATTTTAAATTAATATATTTATGATATTTTTAAATGATTTTGATTTGCTGATATTAAAAATAATTTTTAAAAATATTTTAAGATTTAATAGATAAAAAATATTTTTATCTAAATTAATATAACACACCAATATATACGGAATAAAAAAAACAATTATAGAAATGGTTTCAAATAATAAACACGAAAATGTTTTTTTTTTTTTTTTGGAAAATAAACACAAAGAAGTTAAATGTGATACAACACCGACATGCATATCTCTGACGTGAAAACACCTCCGTGCTTTTCTTCTTCCTTTTCCTGTGTCGGGCGTGAATGAGTCAACAAATTGATGCCATACAATATTAAAGGGGTTTTTTTTATTATTATCAATGAATATATCTTGATAAATTTATTTGTATTGTAATTAATTTTATATATTCTAAATTTAATAATTATAAAAACTTTTAAAACTCAAACTTATAATTATTGGATAATAAACTTAATACCCAGCTAATTAAATTACCTATTATGATTAATATTAAAATGTTTGTTGTGTGGATAAATTGGGTTACTTTGGTGGTTGTTTATTCTTTTTTAGATTTATTATGTTTGGTAATTATTTTTATCGATTTTTAATATAAATGGATGCATATATTGCTATTATACTCAAATCAATTAAGCAAATTAATCCAGGATTTGATACATCCATGAATGACCTAGCTCGAGTCAAGTTTAAAAAAACCAAGTGATAATTAACTTTAAAAAAACCAAGTGATAATTAACTTGATCAAGTAAAAATAACCAAGACAAAACTTGGTTGTAAATCAAAGAAATTAAAAATAATATTATTTTAATTTTTTTTATTGAAATTGTATAATTTTGATTGATCTGAATCAACTAACATTAACGTATTTAGATTATAATTAAAATCCTGATCAAATTGGATTTAATATTTTTAAATTTGATGTATTTTTTAGCTATTTTGATTCATCTAAAAAACTACATCTAAAACTTAATATATATTGTTTTTAAATTCATCATATGACTAATAATATTAAGCTTCTGACATCTAAATTCGTAGCCTAATAGTTTTGACAAAGAATTTTTTACCCTTGCATTCTAAGTTCAAACCTTTGTATATATTTGTCATCTTCACAATATTTTATCTGTTTAATAAACTTATAAGATATTTAATAAATTTAGAAATTATTTATGATGCTAGTAAGTTAACTCAAATATCTTTAATTATAAAATAATAATAGTAATAATAATACCATGCTTCTGGCCGTTGATTGAAAAAATTTGTGTTGATGCTTGCTGGACTGGCTTGCGTAATTTTAATTGTGATATAAAATGTCATGATAAAGGCTTTGAATCGTTCAATAATACAGTATTGCAAGGAATATTTATCCGGTTCTAATTTTCCTAGAGAATTTCGGACCCTAGAATTGAAGGATAATGGTCGTTGAAAGCTGCCACGTGGTGCTTGGTTCTCCAGGCCTGGAACCCTTCCAGCCAACCTCAAACACTATATTTCTTCCCTGCAGGCTACTGGGATAAATTTTCTAATTAGCACGGAAAATGTGTGAAAAAGTTTTGGTGAAAATAATTAAGTTTTATGATTACCTTGACGTTTTAAAAACATTATATTTGCTTAAATATCACTGTTGTGGTCTGGGATATATATATATTTTATAATTATGAGTATTTAAATTAACCTATGTATATCTTAATTAATTTTTTGAGATTTTAAAATTAATAATTAGATAAATTTATAATAATTCTGAAATTTTGTAATATTTAAAAAATAAATTTAGAGCATGATGAATTAATATAAAATATTAATTATCAATGTTGTATGTCCATGCAATCTGAAGTTAGCGAGTAATAAAAATACAATAGTATCAAAATATACTATTTTATTAATATTTTTTAAATAGTATAATTCGGTTAAAATTTAACATTTATTATACTAATTTTTTTAAAAAAATCCAGGCTATTGCTATTATTGTTTGTGGTGGCAATCGGCAAACCCAGAAGCTCAATCGGGTCCATGTATCATGTCGAGTGATGCAGATTGTTTTGTGTCATCGCACAAGCACCGCTTGGCTAGAATTGCTTGGACAGTGACGCATTGATTGCTGGAGATGAAGAGTGGACTTCGGCTCTGGGATTTCATATCCAAATTAAACATGTTTAAGATGGATTATGAGGTAAGCTTAGGGTAAGCAGAAAAGGCTAATCATTAATTAGCCGCAGGCTTAGCAATTTAACCAGGCCGATTTCCTTTCACGAGGCCTTGAAATGACTGCCCATGCCTAATCTCTGGCATTTACCTCGCCCAGAGAGGAGACTAGACTAGGGTTATAGCAGCAGCATGCTCTCGACTCTCGAGATCGTGAAATGGATAACCCTAATTTATGAGGAGGAGATGTGTCTCCATGGCACGATGCAAGAAGCTTCCGAATTTATCCATTGCAGGTGGAAGAGACCGTTTCTGGATGGAGCCAGAAATTTAAGGAAGAAAATAAAAAATAATGGAGCCAGGTTTCGATCCAGGGACCTGTGGGTTGTGGGCCCACCACCCTTCCGCGGCGCCGCTCCTCTTTTCAAGAGCTTTTTGGTTATATCTTATATACTCTTAACTACTTTTCTGAGCCTTTAGTTAGTGGATTTGTCTTGTTAGAGGTTGATGCTCACGGACACATACGTATAAAAGTGGCTCCGTTTGGGTGGTTGAGGATATAGATCAATTATATATATAGTTTTTTTTTTAATTTGTTTTTATAAAAAAATAAAAATAAAAACAAAAACAAGCTAGGATTTTAACTGTAGCTTTACAGCAAGTTGACATATTGGATTGTTCATATCAACTCGCAATCTAATTAAATATAAAATCATGAGTCTTAAATTAATAAATTATTATATTTATTTTTCAAGACGAATCAGATTCATTGGGTCTATTTCATATTATAAAAGTAGTTATGATTTGAAGAGTTTTTTATTTAAAAATATATTAAAATAATTTTTTTATTTTTAAAAAATTAATTTGTACATCAAAATATTTTAATAATATAAAAAAATTATTTTTAACAAAATAAAATTTAAATTTTTTAAAAACATGATTTACATCCTATTTCTAAATATGCACCCTTGAAATGATCTATTGGTTTTTTGTAGTTAAAATATTTTTATATTTTATATTTTTTTTATGTGTGTGTATACCACAAGAGCCCAAGCTACATGTAGCCCTTGAATAGCTTAATTGTCACAATTGAAGATTAAAAAAAAAAAAAAAAGGTTGGATCCTCGCGAAGTAGCCTAAGTTATAGCTAATTTGAAAGAATTCCCCACATCAACTAGTACAAGGTTCCTGGGTTCAATTCATGAAAATTATAATTATTTTTTTTTACTATTCGGTTTTTATTTCACACCTAACCTAAGTTACCACTTGAAGAAAACATGACTAGTGGAAATTGGAAACCCAGTCATGAAGCAAAATAATAACATGCCCAACCACCATTCTTCCTCCTCTTCTCTCTTCTTCTAGTGTTAGGTTCACCTAGATTTTTAAAATAATGTTTATTAATTTGTTAATCCTTGTTGTAAATTGCATGTTTGAGATTATAGCACATGCTGTTTTTTAAAATAATAATTATTTAATAATACATATAATTATTTTATATAGATATATCAAAAGTATAAAAATATTAATATAATATTTTATAAATAAAACATCCTTTTAAACAAAATTACCACAGCCTCGGAGAATTAAAGCCACCCCCGGGCCCATCCTATCTCCTCGAGCAGCATGCGTTGGAAAAAATGCAAGGCTTTGTTCAATTTTTCATGGTTTTCAAGTTCATGATCATTACATCGAGTTATTGATCGCTTTATTGGCGGTGCTTTAATTACCATTAGTGCAATGGTATAGCATAGAACTGATTTTTTTTTTAAATTAATATATTTTTAATATTTTTAAATTATTTTGATATATATATATCTTAAACATAATTTTTTAAAAATAAAAAAATATTATTAATATATTTTTTTAATAAAAAATATTTCAAAATATAATCGTATCTACATTTTCAAATAAGTTTTAAGATAAATTTAGATAAATTCAGAATAAAAATAACTTTTTAATATTAATATTAATATAATTTTAAAAAATCAAATATAATTATGATGATTAATTAATATTATATATATATATATATATATCAATTTCAGGAGAAACGGGAGTTGTGAATATGAATTAGATTTTGATAGATATATTAATATATGAAATCTGTAATTTATAGCTATTAACTACCGAAAACGGTCCATGAAAAGTTGATAAGAAAATATTAAATATATAATTAAATAATATATATGCATAGCGCATGATAAGAAAACTAATAATCAAATACATGTAATTTATTTTTAAATGTCAAATATGAGCTCATCATTTTATTAAAAATGGAACAAGACTTGTTAGTCTTCTGTTCATTAAAATTAAAATTATTTGTAATTTTCAATAATAAAAGAATATATGAAAATATGTTCAAATCTCATTTATTTATTTTAATGATTTTTTTTGAAAAAATTATATTCAAATAATATGTGCTGAAAATACTAATGCTTAAAAAGGTTTAGGTACTAACTTATGATTTAAGAAAGAAATAATTAAAAAATCATAGAAAAAAACAGCAACTAAAAAAATAATTTACTATATATATATATATATAAAGGAAAAACAGGAAGAAAAGGAAAGTATAACCAATAAAAGCCTTGATAATAAAATCCGAAGTCCTAAACAGAAAACACTGACTGACACCTTGCTTCGCTGCCTTTTCTCTTTCCTTGCTCACTCCGGTCTACTCTCATTAAAGCGGTTTAGGAGGCATTGAAGGCATCATCACCCATCAATTTCAGGGAGAGAAAGAGAGGGGAAGGAAGCAACACTCCTTTTCTTTATCTATTCTTCTCTTCTCTTATTAGGGTTTTGTTGTGTTTGAAAAACGATGATAGACTTTGCTCGTGTTCAGAAGGAGCTTCAGGAATGCAGCAGAGACATGGAAGCTTCTGGCATTAAAGTGGCACCTAAATCTGACAATCTTGGTCGATTAACCGGCACTATTCCTGGTCCAATTGGCACTCCTTATGAAGGTGGCACTTTTCAAATTGATATCACTCTCCCAGGTAGTATAATTTGTTGGCTTAAAACAAACACTCACGTACGAGAAATTTCGATTTTTGTTTATGTTTTAGAGATACTCGATAGCTGAATTTTAATGGGTTGTTTTTATCTTTTTTTTTCTTTTGAAATTGAGCTGCATTTGGGTGTTTGCTTATTGGATGGAAAATAAAGTTGCGAAAGAAAAAGAAAAAAAGACTTGAAGATTGAAATTGAAAATTTAGCTTATTTGTTTTAGTTATTGTAAGAGTAATTGATAAGACTAGTTAGGGTGCTTAAATGTGTATCAATTATTGTTAATATGGAAGATAAAGAAGAATCATGGTGTGGGTTTCGGGTGTTTGAAGCGAGTGTGTGTTTTTACTGTGTACTTGATGTGGTTTTGTTTGGCTACCTGTTGAATTTCCAAAGCCTGTGCGTTCTTTGTCGTATTATTACTACTAGCTATAGCTGTTTGGCAGGGTTGTAGTGTTAGAGGATATAGAGACATGTATTGACCTGCATTTGAAATGGTCCGTTCTTTTTTGTAGATGGATACCCCTTTGAGCCTCCAAAAATGCAGTTTGCAACAAAAGTCTGGTAGGGCGAAGTTGGTGTAAGCTGCTTTTATTTCTGTGGTTTTATTTAAGAAATATACCAGTGTGTTATCTGCAGCTGTCCTATGAATTGCAGTCTTAAGAATTTAATACAAGACAATAGTATGATCATATAGCTGCTGTGTTGTCAGAAAAATAGAGTTTTATGGCTTGTATTTCAATTGGCATAATGAGAACTAGAAGGATGGTGATTCTTTTTATTTAAGTGGGCTGAATAATAGCATTACCTTTTAAATATAAATTACTGAAGTAAATATCTTCCTGCTATGTATCTGATTTCTTCAATAGGTTCTGTTGGTTGTTCATTGATGTAATCTTTAACCGCTATAGAACTTGTGCATGGTTTTTGGTTGGGGAACATTTATTGGTTCATGTTACTTCCTCACCCAGTGTTCCCCATTTCTGGTGGATTAGTTTGAATTTCGTCATCTGTATTTGCTTTCTTTTCCTTTTGTATTGGTGTTTTTGTTTTTCATCATATCTTTCAAAAGCTATACTTAGTACCATTGATCAAAGCAAGGATTCAACTGGTTTTCTTCACCTCATGGTCCTAATTTATAGGCAATTTGCAGCTGTGTGGCCAACATATGCTTTCATTGAATGATGTGTGGCCTTGTAGAAAACCCTTTTTAAGCCAAAGTTTTAATTTCCAGTATATAGGTGGAACAGACCCCTTGTGAATTGGAGCGAGGAAGAAAGAAAATTATAGTTTAAGGGCCGTTCATCCATGTGAAATATGTGGTCTTCTGTTTCACTAAGGTCTTGGCAAGCATAACTCCTAATTCAGGTTTCTACTTGCACCATGATGAGCATGAATTTTGAATTACCTGTAGGAAGAGTTTTAGTTTGCTTCTATCCATTGGTTATGTCGCACACTATATCACTGTTTGATGTGAGTGCAGGTTGAAACAGACAAGGTTTTAGCTCTGATGTTAATGGGGTCTGTCTCCCGAAGTATACTTAGGTTAATTTGCATCTATTCTCTTGGATGCTGTAACAATCTTTTTTGTCCCCATTCTCTCCACTCCCCTTGCCTTTCCTTAATACTATCTTGAATTTGTGTTGATGTTATTAGGGTACACACTTATCCATAAAAAGTTATTAGGGTACACTTTGTAGACAATAATAGTTTGCACAAGCTTTTTGAAATTTACTATAATGTGGAGCTTATCTCCAGTGTAAGCTGAATTTGCACACTTTCGAGGAAGAGTTTTAGTTTGCTTCTCTCCATTGGTTACGTCGCACACTATATCACTGTTTGATGTTAGTGCAGGTTGAAACAAACAAGGTTTTAGCTCTGATGTTAATTGGGTCTGTCTCCTGAAGTATACTTAGGTTAATTTGCATCTATTCTCTTGGATGCTGTAACAATCTTTTTTGTCCCCATTCTCTCCACTCCCCTTGCCTTTCCTTAATACTATCTTGAATGTGTGTTGATGTTATTAGGATACACACTTATCCATAAAAAGTTATTAGGGTACACTTTGTAGACAATAATAGTTTGCACAAGCTTTTTGAAATTTACTATAATGTGGAGCTTATCTCCAGTGTAAGCTGAATTTGCACACTTTTGGATTGCCTTATTTGTTCTTGACATGATCAGTCTTTAGCTTTTAAAATTATCAGTTGGTTGCTAGTTGTTTATTAGTTGACACTGATGCATTATAATTGCATTCAGTCTGTGCTTGAGCTGATTAGTACTTTAATCATCGTTTATGTTGTCATTACCTCCTGAAGGCACCCTAACATTAGCAGTCAAAGTGGGGCAATCTGCCTGGACATTTTGAAGGACCAGTGGAGCCCAGCACTCACTCTAAAGACAGCACTTCTTTCTGTCCAAGCATTACTCTCTGCTCCTGAACCCGACGACCCTCAAGATGCTGTTGTAGCGCAACAGGGCTAGTTCGTTCCCATTCTTTGGCACTGGTTATGTATTAAATACCTCTCTTGGGTTTGGTTTATTTGCTCATTGAAATGCAATATCTCAGAGGCCATTTTACTTTGGTTATTGCTGCTATTATTTTCAGTAGATTTTCTTTTTCTAGTTAAATATTTTCACATATTAACTTGGTATCTATGGATATTGCAGTATCTTAGAGACTACCAGACCTTTGTTGGCACAGCTCGCTACTGGACAGAAACTTTTGCCAAGACCTCATCGCTTGGGGTCGAGGAAAAGGTAAAGATGTTTTAGTTTATTTACTTTTCTCTCCAATCATACCATCTTCTCTAAATTAAACTTCTGCATATGTTTGTTAATGCATCAATAACAGCTGCTGTTAATGTAATATTTGTTGGTGCAGGTACAAAAACTTGTGGAGATGGGTTTCCCTGAAGCTTTGGCGAGAGGTGCGCTAGAATCTGTTGGTGGTGACGAGAACTTGGCTCTTGAGAAGCTTTGTTCTGGTTAAAGAGGTGATAAAACTGCCAGTTCTGAATAGATGAAATAACTTAGAATTTCAATGAATTTTGTTCACCTCTCTTGTTCATCCACTGTCGAATTTCTGAATTTCTAGAGGAGAACTGAAACATCATGTCATTTGAACCCTAGGAAGGTTTTTAATTTGCTGAATTTGTTTTGAAGATGCAATTGCGAACGCCCAGTGGACTGTAGTCGTGAAACTTTTTGCAGATTCCCCTTAAAGTATGGTCAGCGGCATCATTTCCTTTTTTTATCTTTCCTTTTATGTCAAAGGAATACAGAAAGATGCGTTCTATAGTATTCTAGGCTGCCAAGGAAGAAATCTTTAAGAACCAATGGAACTTCTATCTGCCTGTGTCAAGTCCAAACCTCTCTCTCTAACTTTCTCGTGGATTGCATCACCGATCCGACTAACTATAAAGCTTTATATAATGTCAAAATTATTGAAAATCATCTGGAAATAAAGTGTTGATTTAATGTTTTGATAGTGTAAAAGTAATTTGAAAAAATACCTCCACCAAATTCATGACAAGCAAACAGAGATTCAAAACCCACTCTACCCTCTTCCAATCATTATAAATGTGGATATGACAATCCAAGAGCGGTGATCAATGGTGACTTCTTGCATGAGGTGGTTGAAAAATGATGAACTGCGTCACTGCCCCGATAAGCTACTATTTTGCTGCTGGTAAAGTAATTTTCTTCAGCAAAAAAAATTAAATATATAATTTTATTCTATATTTTTTTTAGCAAATGCAATGAATAAATAAATAAATAAAAGATAAAAATAAAAATAAAAATATTCAATAAATTTTTTTGAGACAATCATCATTAACTTGCTAATCATATCATAGGCCCATTGGATTTAATTTTTTTTAATAGAAAGGTTTGAGGTACATATTCATAAAACATGGGTGTTTTGCCTTGCTCCAAATTATTTTCGGTGAAATATATGATTTTGTATGAGATTAATATAGTGGCTATAAGTATATTTATTAAATTCAGTTTGATTTAAGATCTAGATTATAAATTAGACTAATTGTACTAAGTTGATGTAAACCAATTATATATATATATATATATTTAATTAAATTTGTATTTAGTAATGATACTTTTTAAAAATATTTTTTAATTAAAATATACAAAAATAATATTTTTATATTTTTAACCGCAACACATTAAAAAAATAAAAAATAAAAATGAAATGAAAGACCATTTAAGAAGAATTATGAGAGACAGGATGCGTTACCAAACACACCTAGATCTGATATTTGAACAAATTAACAAGGCCATGAATGGAGACAGAATGGTAAGTGAAGGCAGCATAACTTGGTGTGCTTCCATTAATGGTGTTGAAAAACATGACTGAAGGAAAAGGACCCAAAAGAAGATAAATGCCATGCCAGGTCATGGAAGGAGGCCATTAAATAAGGGGAATCAAACAGGAATGAGCTCGCAGATTCAACACGTTCAAACTGATCCTCTTTTTTTTTTCTTTTCTTATTTTTTAGTTGAAAGTTTTGACATGTTGCCTTGTGTTTGTTGTTTGTGCTGCTCTCCTCTCCGTGATCCTTTTTTTATTCCTTGGAAGAGAAGTTATTTTTAAAATATTTTTTATATTAATATATCAAAATAATTTAAAAATATTAAAAAATTAATTTAATTTTTTTTTAATTTAATAAAAAATCAATTCAATTACAATATCAAAATATATTTTAAAAAGTAATTATTATCACACCCCAAACATAAAAAACCTATTTGAGATTATGATAATGATATCAATCGTATTAAAATTAAAATGATTTAAAAACATAAAAAATTTTAATTTTTTTAAAAAAATTAAAATTCAAATAAACACCATTTTACACCTCATTCCCAGTCAATCCCTTTTATCTTGGTGAGAATTTTCGGCCATACCCATAATTTATTCTACACATTCGTCGTCTTTATAATTCTTCCAAAGTCACCCTCATCATTCCTCCTAACTATACCGTCTAATCTGCTGCATTTACCTGGTCAATTCACTGTTCTTCCATGGACTTATGACTCTAGAAATTCAAAAGCATGCTTCTTTTACGAAGACTTTTGTTGCATGAAATACAAGTATGCCCTAATGTAAGCTAGCTTTGCAAAGACAAGTCTTTCAATGGAGCCTTCAGAGTCAAGTCTCTAGCTATGCTACACTTAAAGAGGGACATTAAGCTTGAAAGCTTTGCAATCACTTTGCTCGGTCGGGACTTTAGAATAATTAATTGCTCGCGTGAGTTAAATAAATGCTATATTTCTAGAGTAAATCCAAGGAAGGAATCAGTTCTTCATCGTTCGGGGAAAAAGAAAGAGCACTGTTCTTCATCTGGTGGGCAATTGGAAAAATAAACTGAAAGGAATCATACTTTTAAGGTGGACTCTCTCTCATTTCACTCATGTTTTCACAATAAAAATATCATTTTGCCCCCGTCACATTAAATCGTATAGCTTAGTTGGGAGGTTAATTCGGTCATTCTCTTGGGTCATTGTTAATTTCATGATGATCAGCTCGTACTTTATTGCACATTGAAATGACTTAATTGTTCTTGAAGGTTATTTTCATTTATTTAGCCTGAAGAAGTATTTTTGGTTTTTTACTCTTTTTTTTTTGTTGTTGGAATGTTTAGTTGGTATTTGGTGTTGTGAGAGTTTTTGTGATTGTAGTTTAAAAAAAATTATTTTTATAAAAAATAATTTTAGTTGATGTTAATTTAATATTTATATATGTTTGGTTAAAATTATGATTGAAATTAAGGTTGAATAAAAATTAGTTTAATATATTTGGTTAAAAATACTTTTTAAATTGAGTTTATAAAATAACTAAAAAAGATATATATTAATATTAATAATTTTTAATTTAAATATTGTAGATTTAACTACCACTATTGCATCATTAAATAAATAATACTTTATATCAAATATTTTTTTATTATTCCATTAATTTATCTACAATTTCATCAGGTATGAAATTCATTCAATAAGGACTATAATTTTCATAGTATTTTAAGCATGTAATAAAATCTGGTGAAATATCATCATAAATAAAATTGAAATTGTGATCAAATTCGTCATCATATGATGTCCTTATAATTTATATAATGTTATTGAATAATACCAAATACTAGTTTTTCACGTAAAATACAATTTAAAAAAATTACTGGTCAGACACGGATCAATGAACAGTTGAGATACTGTTCACGTGGGATTCATCCACACTATTTATGTGAATAGTATTCAGGTGAATTAATTCACCTGGTATAGACATGGCCGCGTGAGAAGCAATTGAGAGTTGCTTTTGACGAACCAGTGGTTTCAATGGACCCTACACACACAGTAATTTGAATTTTAATATTACCAAACGTATTGTTTACACGGTTTGCTTTAAGAGCTATTGCAACTGTGTAAACAAACGGTCTCAAATCGCTTCTAAAATCAAGTTTTTTAAGTCTTGTGTTTAGGGTTGTTTTTGTTATTTCATATTTTTTTTTTTTTTAATATTCAAGTTAGATTATTGCAATTCACTTTTTTTTTAGAAAAAAGCTATTTACATGTGCTACGCACTGGTGTTTAGGATGGCTCCATGCTCTATGAGAGACGCATGAGCTGCCTTCCGATGGAGCAACAATAGATTTCACGATGGCATTTGAAGCTATAAGGCTTCCTTCTCTACATGGGAGTGCACGTGTGGTGTTATATGTTGACGGTTTATTGTTGGTCGTCTTTTTTTTTTTCTGTCTTTTCTCTTTTTCTTTCCTCTTCAATTTTGTTTGGTTATTAAAATTTAATTTGGAATATAAAAATTTTTAATTAGATTTGTCCTCTTATTTTATAATATTTTAAGTTTTCTTAGTTTTTTTATTTATTAAAATCTAATTTATTTTAAATTTCATCATTGAATTCATGATCTTATTTTTTAATTTAATTTTAATTTTCTTGATTTTTATTTTTGCTTCAAATCCTTTTGTGAATTTCTTTTTGGTTAATTTTTCCCATAAACTCAAATTTAATGATATTTCAACTATCACCCTTAATGTTTTAATGTTTTAATTTTAATTCTTAGTTTTTTTATTAAATTTTAATTTATTTTCAACTTAAACCTTGAAAGCGTAATCTTGATTTTTTTAAATTCAGAGCACGCAGCCTATCTAGTATTTCTCTGATTAACGAGGCATGTCTTCTGAGTCCAACTCCCAAATTCTCATGATATGATACTATGCTCTAAAGGGTTTTGCCTTTATGTTCTCCATGAAGAAGGGCAGTAATATATATATATATATATATATATATATATAATGATTTTGTGAGTACATTACCAAAAATTAACGCTGCTTGTTAATCGTCATTTGGTCAAGTAAACGACACAGATTTTGTTGTTATCGATAATGGACATAAATATCATGATATAGATGTTGTTTATTAGATTAATAAATACTTGCATCTATCACCAGTATTTATTAAATCTTTATACTATTTTAAATATAGATAAAAAAAGGATGAGTTAATTTCCAATGTGACCCTTGTCAAGTAGCATCAGCCATGCAAGACATTGAAAACCAAGAATTGGTGTATTTTATATTTTATGTGAAAGGTTTCTGGGCAGTGCTAGAGGCTGCAGGGTGAAGAACCACGATGCTACGCTACCCTTTCCAGAGTATATGTATTGAAAAGTCAAAATTCTAGCATCGATGTGTTTATGTTTATGATTTAATTAACATGTTATTATTATTATTATTATTATTATTGCGAAAAAGAAAGGAAGAAAGAAATATGTAGCCAATTGAAAACTAAAAGCCTCCTCCCTCCACATATTTCTTCAATAAATGCAGTAAAGAGATCTAGGTATGGTTGGTAGAATTGATTTTGATCTGTCGCTGCTGCATCTGCAGAACTGTAGTGGTTTGCAGTGATGACACGATGATTCTTCCTTTCACACGAGCCTGTGCCGGTAGCTTGAGCAGCAAACCTTGAGGTTCTTATGATAAGAGATTAAGGCAAAGGCTGCGAGTACAGTACAATTTAGTTCTGTGTAATAAAACTTACTACCATGGCTTCAATGTCCCCCAGCTGCCTGTTTAATTCAAAAATGGATGCAATTAGGGTTTGGGACCAGCTCTGCCACTTTCTCTAACCTCCTTTTTGCCCCCTCAAGGTACTGTTTTGTAGGGCAGGTTTATTTTGACGTTTCAAGAGATTTAAATTTTTTTATTAACTTTAAATTAAGCGGTGTTGTGATAGTTTTTGTTGTTGTGATTTTAAAAAAAATATTTTTATAAAAAATATTTTTAATTGATGTTAATTTGATATTTATATATGTTTGGTTAAAATTGTAGTTGAAATTAAAGTTGAATAAAAAATAATTTAATATATTTGGTTAAAAATACTTTTCAAATTGAGTTTATAAAATAATTAAAAAAATATTTTTAGATCTGAGGAGCGTCAAGATATATATTAATATTAATGATTTTTAATTTAAATATTATAAATTTAACTACCGCTATTACATCATTAAATAAATAATACTTTATATCAGATATTTTTTTTATTCTATTAATTTATCTACAATTTCATCATGTATGAAATTCATTCAATAAGAACTATAATTTTCATAGTATTTTAAGCATGCAATAAAATCTGGTGAAATATCATCATAAATAAAATTAAAATTGTGATCAAATTCGTTATCATATGATATCCTTATAATTTATGTAGTGTTATTGAATAATATCAAACATTAATTTTTCAAGTAAAATACAATTTAAAAAAATTACTAGTTATCAATGAACAGTTAAGATAGTGTTCACGTGAGATTCATCCGCACTATTTACGTGAATAGTATTCAGGCGAATTAATTCACTTGGTATAGACACGGCCGCGTGAGAAGCAATTGAAAGCTGCTTTTGACAAACCAGTGGTTTCAATGGACCCTACACACATATTAATTTGAATTTTAATATTACCAACGTATTGTTTACGCGGTTTGCTTTAAAAGCTATTGCAACTGTGTAAACAAACGGTCTCAAATTACCTTTGAAATCAATTTTTTTAAGTCTTGTGTTCAAGGTTATTTTTGTTATTTTATATATATTTTTTTTTATATCAAGTTAGATTACCGCAATCCACCTTTTAAAAAAAAGAAGAAGCTATTTACGTGTGCTACGCACTGGTGTTTAGGATGGCTCCATGCTATATGAGAGACGCATGAGCTGCCTTCCGATGGAGCAACAATAGATTTCATGATGGCATTTGAAGCTATAAGGCTTCCTTCTCTACATGGGGTGCACGTGTGGTGTTATATGTTGACGGTTTATTGTTGGCCATCTTTTTTTTTTTTTTTCTGTCTTTTCTCTTTTTCTTTCTTCTTAAATTTTGTTTGGTTATTAAAATTTAATTTGGAATATAAAATTTTTTAATTTGATTTATCCTCTTATTTTATAATATTTTAGATTTTCTTAGTTTTTTTATTTATTAAAATCTAATTTATTTTTAATTTCATCATTGAATTCATGATCTTATTTTTTAATTTAACTCTAATTTTCTTGATTTTTATTTTTGCTTCAAATCCTTTTGTGTATTTCTTTTTGGTTAATTTTTCCCATAAACTCAAAATTTAATGATATTTCAACTATTATCCTTAATGTTTTGATTTTTAATTTTAATTCTTAGCTTTTTTATTAAATTTTAATTTATTTTTAACTTAAACCTTGAAAGCGTAATCTTGATTTTTTTAAATTCAGAGCACGCAGCCTATCTAGTATTTCTCTGATTAATGAGGCATGTCTTCTGAGTCCAACTCCCAAATTCTCATGATATGATACTATGCTCTAAAGGGTTTTGCCTTTATGTTCTCCATGAAGAAGGGCAGTAATATATATATATATATATATATATATATATTGATTTTGTGAGTACATTACCAAAAATTAACGCTGCTTGTTAATCGTCATTTGGTCAAGTAAACGACACAGATTTTGTTGTTATCGATAATGGACATAAATATCATGATATAGATGTTGTTTATTAGATTAATAAATACTTGCATCTATCACCAGTATTTATTAAATCTTTATACTATTTTAAATATAGATAAAAAAAGGATGAGTTAATTTCCAATGTGACCCTTGTCAAGTAGCATCAGCCATGCAAGACATTGAAAACCAAGAATTGGTGTATTTTATATTTTATGTGAAAGGTTTCTGGGCAGTGCTAGAGGCTGCAGAGTGAAGAACCACGATGCTACGCTACCCTTTCCAGAGTATATGTATTGAAAAGTCAAAATTCTAGCATCGATGTGTTTATGTTTATGATTTAATTAACATGTTATTATTATTATTATTATTATTGCGAAAAAGAAAGGAAGAAAGAAATATGTAGCCAATTGAAAACTAAAAGCCTCCTCCCTCCACATATTTCTTCAATAAATGCAGTAAAGAGATCTAGGTATGGTTGGTAGAATTGATTTTGATCTGTCGCTGCTGCATCTGCAGAACTGTAGTGGTTTGCAGTGATGACACGATGATTCTTCCTTTCACACGAGCCTGTGCCGGTAGCTTGAGCAGCAAACCTTGAGGTTCTTATGATAAGAGATTAAGGCAAAGGCTGCGAGTACAGTACAATTTAGTTCTGTGTAATAAAACTTACTACCATGGCTTCAATGTCCCCCAGCTGCCTGTTTAATTCAAAAATGGATGCAATTAGGGTTTGGGACCAGCTCTGCCACTTTCTCTAACCTCCTTTTTGCCCCCTCAAGGTACTGTTTTGTAGGGCAGGTTTATTTTGACGTTTCAAGAGATTTAAATTTTTTTATTAACTTTAAATTAATATATTTTTAAATTATTTTAATATGTGAATATTAAAAATAATTTTTTAAAAATAAAAAAATTATTCATATATATTTTAACATAAAAATTATTTAAAAATAACAACAATTACATTTCTAAATAAACTCTAACTATCACTTGAGTTACTATAAAATTAAACGTTATTATGTATTTTTTTTAACTAGAGAAGAAATGTATCTATCTGTAAAGAAAATTATGAAATGTTGGGATATTTTTTTTAATATTAGCATGGAAAATGTCAAATTTTGGTGGAATATCACTATTTAAAAAAATTAACAAAATAATACATTTTGATATTATTATGCATTCAATATTTACTTAAATATCGCATTTCAGGAATATAACATTTTAAAATTATTTAAATATACAATCTTTATAATTGATTTATAGTTTATAACAGCAATATTTAAATAAATATTGTAATTCTAAAACTATGAAATATAACAGCAATATTATGAAAATATAATACATATAAACCGCAATATCATGAAACTATACTATCTCATCAAAAATTTTCATCTTATGCTATATAATTATATTTTTATATACTAACTACACAATTTATCCAAAATATTATCACTGAACAAGATTTATAATATTTTTTTCATAGTTGTTAGAGCAACCAGAAGAATGACTTAGGAAGAAAGGTTGAATGATTAAACTCCTAAATCAACCCTCATGTTATTTGGTCAACACAAATTAATCATTTTAGTTAAAATATTTTTTACTCACTTTGATTTTTTTCAAAAAAGGAACTTTCCTCGTCCGAAAAGTCCACCAAGTACCTCTTTTTAATTATAGCAAAAATATCTACGTGTCTGTACAAAAAGGTTCGCCAAACACCTCCGAGGCCAATACCATGCCTCCAAATGGTACCTCGAGGCTGACGGGCCCCATTCGTTTCTACCCTCGAAGTTTACCTTTTCACTCATTCATGTCCCTGCCGTCTCAAATCCTGGGTCGCAGAGCCCAAAAGTAACTTTCCACTCCTCGTTTGACTTTCTACACCCCCCACCCAATGACGTCTCTCGTAAAATTTGACCTTCCCAAGGTAAAAATAATAAATTAAGATTAATTGTATGGTAATTAAATAAAAATTAAAAAAAATCATGTCCACCTGAACACTGACAACTGAATACTCTCACCTGATCAGTGGCATTTATGTAAATATATAAGAATCCATGCCTTTTTTACCTTTTCACTCATTCGTGTCCCTGCCTTCTCAAATCCTGGGGCGCAGAGCTAGAAAAAATAAAAAAAGAAATTCAGTCTCCCAAAAGTAACTTTCTACTCCTCGTTTGACTTTCCACACCCCCCCACCCAATGACGTCTCTCGTAAAATTTGACCTTACCAAGGTAAAAACAATAAATTAAGATTAATTGTATGGTAATCAAATAAAAATTTTAAAAAATCATGTCCACCTGAACACTGATAACTGAATACTCTCACCTGCTCAGTGGCATTTATGTAAATATATAAGAATCCATGCCTTATTTCTTAAATCTATTCCTCAGTATCTTCACTCCCGTCTCTCGAGAGAACATGAGCTGGTACCTCCACTTCTTCGCGGGCTTAAAATTTCTCCTCCTCTCGCTCTCTAAAATTTTTTACGTTGGTACGCTGTTCACGCTCCGTTCAATCTCCGTTAACTAAACCAAACGGTCGTATTCTTGCTTTTTTGATTTTGAACCTTCACAACGCTGTCGTTTCGAATACAGAAATCTTAACGGAATCTCACCGTTAGCTCTCTGCCGTTACCGGGAAACCAGTTATTTCTGATCTCCGATGCACAGAATCTAAACTAATGGGCTGTGTTCTCGGCAAGCCCGTTTCCAGGGATCGCCAGAGCCGTGAAGGATCCTCCGACCGTGGCCGGAGCTCCGATGAACCATCCGTTGCCGTCACCGGATCCGTTAACGCCGCAGTGAAGGCTAAGAGGGAGAAAGCAGCAACAACAACGCAGAAGCAGAATGTAATGCGACATACCGGCGATTTCCCGGCTGTGGATGCTCAGGGGACGACTGAAAGGCGGAGGCCACGGCCAGAAGTTAGTCTGTGCTATCAGCAAGGGTGGCCATCGTGGTTAATGGCGGTTGCCGGTGATGCCATCGGCGAATGGACTCCTCGCCGAGCTAATACATTCGAGAAGCTTGACAAGGTAACTAAAGAAACCAAAACCCAAGTTTAATTAATTTAATTGCATGTACTGAATTATTAACAATTTTCGGATTTTTTAGATTGGGCAAGGGACATATAGCAATGTGTATAAAGCAAGGGATTTAGTAACAGGAAAGATAGTGGCTTTAAAGAAAGTGAGGTTTGATAATTTGGAGCCAGAGAGTGTTAAATTTATGGCAAGAGAGATTCTTGTTTTAAGAAGATTAGACCATCCAAATGTTCTTAAGCTTGAAGGTTTGGTCACTTCAAGAATGTCATGTAGTCTCTACTTGGTTTTTGAGTACATGGAACATGATCTAGCCGGGCTGGCCGCACGCCGAGGCGTCAAGTTCACTGAACCTCAGGTACATTGTTTGTTACTTTACGATTGGATGTTTTGTGGGTTGTTTTGATTTTGTAGTAGTTTGTTGTTTAATGTGATAATTAATGGTATTTAAGGGTGTAATTTTGGGTGTTTTGGTTTGATGGATTTGGCATTTGGGGCTATTGGACAATTTCGTCTTGTTTTTTAGCTTTTGGGTGCGTTGTGCTTTTTCTTAATCTTGTTTGTTTAACTAAGTCTTTTTGAGGTTGTGCATATGTTGATCTTTTTTTTTCTTTTTTTTTTAATTTGCTTGTGAGCTTTGATGTTACTTCAAGCCATGTCCAAGGCTACAGGGTCCAATTACCTCGTAGTTTACATGTCCATTTGTGCTGTTATGATGCATAGAGGTTTCATATGCTCAACATGATGTTTTGTAGTATTTTGGGTTTGAAGATTTATGGGAAGTTCAAACTTTACATCACAACATGTATGAATATAGAAAATCCCCGTAATTAACTTTCATTTTTTGGGAAGACTGATCAACTTTTCATCTTGGAAATGAATAAATGCAAAAAGAAAAGATGCCAACTCTAAGATTTGGTAATGTTTATGGCATGAGATAATTTGATTATTTAGTCACTTCTCTAATGTTTAACACTTTGGCTTTGTTTAGTTGAATTTTTCATTTCTGAAAGCTCATTGGAAAAGTAAATGTGCATGCACATCTTCAATTATTTGTCAATGTCAAAAGTATTAATCAAAACAATATTAATCAAAACAATGATAGTTAATGGATACTGAACTAAAAGTAGGTTACCCAGAATTTTAGTTATTTTCATTCAATACATGCTTGTGTTCAGTTTTGCTATTTACATTAGGAAAGTCCAACCTACTTATAGTTATTTTCATTCAATATATGCTTGTGTTCAGTTTTGCTATTTACATAGGAAAGATTCAGGGCTTCATATTATTGGCTGAAATGCCAGCCCAAATGAGATGCTTCCCAAGGATAGAAACTTAGTTATAATGCATGGCTCAAGTAGCATCAAAGTAACCATTTTTCATATCAGGCCTTTAATAGCATATGGAGTTTTTTTGTTTATTTTCTATGCCCTGGAGTTTGACACCATGGTAATGTATCATATAACTGACTGGTGCATTTTTTGATTTATTCCCTTTGGCAGATAAAGTGCTACATGAAGCAGTTGTTATCCGGGATTGAGCATTGCCACAACCATGGTGTTTTACACCGTGATATCAAGGGTTCCAATCTCCTTATAGATAATGAAGGAATTCTAAAAATTGCTGATTTTGGACTGGCTACTTTCTATGATCCTGATCGCAAGGTTCCTATGACCAGTCGAGTTGTCACCCTCTGGTACCGCGCCCCTGAACTTCTTCTTGGGGCCACTAGTTATGGTGTTGGTGTTGACCTCTGGAGTGCCGGCTGCATTTTGGCAGAGCTGCTTGCTGGGAAGCCAATAATGCCTGGACGGACAGAGGTATTATTTTTACTTGCATACCAGGTTTCAAGATCTGCATGCAAATTCATTTGTTCTGGTTGAATGATGAAGTTGTTACTGCTGGAATCTTTACACTATTTCAACTCTTCATCTGGGCTCCAAACTATTAGTTTAGATGTGCAATGATGCCCTAATTAAAACAAGGCAGTGATGTTGAGCCCTATGCTCAAACATGGGAACTAGGTGAGAGGCAGCAGGATCAGTAAGATTTAAGGAATAATCCCTACCATATTAATCATCTTGGGTTGTATGGTAATATAGAATAATATGGTATTCTGGTTTATTCTATTTAGATGCTGAAAATATTGTTAGGGAGTCGATAGCGAGTAATCTAATGCCTGGATAAATATGCAGTCATCTGATCTACAAACCATGGAAAAACCCTGTGTTATCATGAAACGTTAAGCATAGCAGGTTAATTAAGTACAACTTCAGTGATTGTATCTTGCATTATATTGGTTTCGGAGCATGTATTGCTTTTATTGACTAGTCTGATCATCTCAACCATTGTCGTTTCCACTGATGATATTGTTGTGTAAGCTATATTCTCTTTCAGTTGGCGGACTCACCGTTTACAGTTGATTTTCTTTTCAATTCTTTCCCTGCTTAGGTTGAACAACTGCACAAGATATTTAAGTTATGTGGTTCCCCATCTGAGGAATATTGGAAGAAATCCAAATTGCCAAATGCAACTCTTTTTAAACCACAGCAGCCTTACAAACGATGTATAGTAGAAACCTTCAAAGATTTCCCCACTTCTGCTCTGCCTTTAATTGAAACCCTTCTTTCGGTCGATCCTGATGATCGAGTCACTGCCACTGCAGCTCTAAATAGTGAAGTGAGTGATTTTAACTCAATTATTTGCCAATCTAGCTTTTATATATTAAAAGATGGCTTTATGTTTTGCAAGCTTCAGACTGATATTTATTGTTTGACACAAGGACTTGGGTGAGGTATTCTTACTTCTCCACAAGTCTTTATTTTCCTTGAACTTATTTATGGATTGATATATGTTTTTGGAGTGTAATCACGTCGTTGGTTTTCATACTACAGTTCTTCACCACTGAACCTTATCCATGTGAGCCGTCGAGTTTGCCTAAATATCCTCCTAGTAAAGAATTGGATGTGAAGTTGAGAGATGAAGAAGCAAGAAGGTTTGTTTATTCTTCATTCTTGTCTACCTTTTTTTGTTTTTGTTTTGGACCAGTATAATGGCCATGCGAGATCTTTATTTATCTAATTTCCTTCTCAGGCAAAGGGGCGTTGGTGGAAAAGGTAATGCTGTTGACGGTGCAAGAAAAACAAGATTTCGTGATCGGGCTGGTTGGGCAATCCCAGCTCCAGAGGCCAATGCAGAGAATCCAGCAAACCTAGATGTATGTGAAGGACTTTCTCTTGTTACCCTCAATATTATTTGTTTTTCTATTTAGCTTCTCTTTTTTGCTACAAGACAGCAAATACCCAGCCACCCCCGAATCCACCAATCTTTATGTCACATGTTCATTATGTGTCATTTCATCCTTGATGAGTGTGCTTCCTGGGTTCTAAGCCGTATCTCTGTAGTCTTGTTGGGCAAGTCTAATTTTGAGAATTCTTTTGTGATCTCTTTTTAGTTTACCGCTCTTTCCCTATCATTAGAAAACTGTGGTTGGTCACAGGTCCTTGTTACATGGTGAAATCCAGTTTGGATTAGGTATCTTAGGTCAATAGTTGTCAAATCAACTGGTCAGAATTGTCAACTGGTTAGGCCCTTCACTTCATGACCATACGTTCTCTACTCTCTTCTTGTGTTTTTCAAAGCATAGTTTGACTTGAGATTTTCATTTGTTATCCAGAGATGGAGGGCCATGACACAAGCAAACGCTAAGAGCAAGAGCGAGAAATTTCCACCTCCTCATCAGGATGCAGCAGTTGGACATCCTATGGATGCATCACATAAAGGTGGCCTTGTTTCATTTGGTACATCAGATACTTCATTCTGTTCATCAACATTCGATTCAAAATCATCTTCTATTAAAAGTGCTGGCGCCATTGGAGGTCCTTCCAGAAGAAGGAAAACCAATAAAGATGATCAGATGGCTCCACCACGGAAATTTATCCGTCCATTCAATCCATCATCAGTAGCCCTATCAATGAATCTGCTATTCAAGGGTAAATCAGAGGTTTTTGGTAATAGGAGGTAGCAACTATTATGAAAGTTTTCCTTTCGGATCAGGTTCTTACTTTTCATTTTATTTCTTAAATGCTTTTTGTTGTTGTTCTGCAATCATTGCTTCCATTAATTTTATCTCATTGTATGAAGTGTATAATCTACACAGAGGCCATGGTGAGCCAGTGAGTAATCCACTCCCTACATTTCTTGTACAGTTTTTGAAAGCGGGCGCTTTATAAGCTAAAGATTAGACGTCTTCTTCCTCATTCATTTCTATCAACTGTAAACCTCGACTCATCCATAGATATTCTGCACCTTAGAGCTTCATAGTTTGAGGACGTCTTGCACTCGGATTTTAGTTTTCTCTATAATGAGCAACATTAGGTAGGAAAGTCATGGAGTAAACAGCCTTAGTTTTTTTTTTTCGCCTTGTTTGTGGGGAAATATTTTTAGCGTTCCAAGAGAATCCATCGTTCTATATTATATCTATTAAAATTGAGTACGTGTATTAATTAACAATCACATATTAATGTTAATGTGATTTTCATTTAATTTTTTATATACTATTTTCATTTTCCCAAATCACATAAATTATTTTTTAATTCTAATATGATTTCCAATCAATATGTGGCTCAATTTAAATTGATAAGGTACTCAATTTAAATAAATAAATACAGAGAATACGAAATCCATTGCCATTTTTATTCTTGTTAACTTTTATACCAATCTCCATATTTTTTCTTATGATTGTTAGTCTAAATTTGTACATGATCAATTAAAGGCAAGATTTTAAGTAAAAAATATATCTGCCTGATGGTAGAATTAATGTTCTTTTATTTGATGATAGAGTTTATATATATATAAAATACATGAAATAATTCCTTAATTGAAACCAATTCTTCTATTGATCAGAAAATGATAAAAAATATTTATTTTAATTATTTTCTTAACACGAATTTTGATGAAAGATTTGATTTTTGACCTTTTTAATTTATGATTCTAAGGATAAATTTTATCTTTTCACGTGTAATTTTAATTTTTAAAGTTATAAAGCAATGATATCAAATATCAAGGTGCCATTTCCTTCCTCCTAAATTTCTCCTCTCTCCTCCAATAATGAGCTCTGCTCCGCTGACATGATCCTGAAATTTAATGGAGCCCCTTACCTCTCTCTTCTCAACTGGCAAGTCGTCCTGTGCCCAGATTTCTCTGCCAGACATCTTGAAATTGAACACACGGGTCTGTCCGAAAGTGGAGATGATTTTAAAGTTGATTTTTGTTTAAAAATATATTAAAATAATAAAAATATTTTTTTAAAAAATTATTTAAACAATATAAAATATATAAAACAGTTTACATTCACTCTCACAACTCTTCTCTCAACCATGTGTAAGCCAAGCCGACCTGACCTGAACTCTCTAACGCAGCGTTACCTTCTTCTCCTAATCCAGCTCCGGCCCTGCATCCAGACCTGACCTGAACTCTCTAATGCAGCTTTACCTTCTTCTCCGGATCCAGCTCCGGCCCTGCATCCAGACCTGACCTGAACTCTCTAACCCAGCTTCACCTCCTTCCAGCTCTGGCCCTTCATCCAGATCCACCTCAAGTAATAGCTTCAGCTTGGGCTCTAGTTTGTTCATAACCCACTCCATCTCCCGTTCCGCTGGCTGTTTCGTTTCTCTTTAAATTCTGAAACATTTCAGCGCTCCATTCTGATGGAATGGACTGTTCATATAAAATATATATTTCATCAGACAATAGATTCCTATTCCTTAATCAAGCAATTATTGAACAATGTCATCCTATACACACATCTCTCTCAATAAAAAAAAATAAAAATAGTAAAATACAAAAAGATGGCTGTTTGGTCACTCCATGAAATGAACCCTCTGTCGAACACATAAATTCTGCTTGTGTAACATTGATTTGTTGTACAGGAAAATATTTAGATCTTCATGAACTTCCAGTACAGGAGATAAGATATTCTATAAGAATATCAATGAATAAACAAATATAGTATGATGCTGAAAAAAAGTATATTAAGAAAATGGGAATACAAAGGAAACAAAAATTACTTCCAGATGAAAAGTAAAGGGGAGAGCAAGAAATTGTGTTAATAAAATATGCAAAAAAGAGTTGAGTTCTATTGCCTTCTACCATTTCTTCTGAAAGGAAACAAAAATCTAAAAAAAAAAAACTCTCCTGCAGACAAGTGGGTAGGACATGCAGGAAAAATAATCTGCTGCCATAATCCAGAATGAAGCTACCAATCAGCGAGCTGATCAACTTTCAAACAGAAAATGCCACTCAGGTTCAGAATCCCAAACATTAAGATTGAGCATTTCAGTTCTATTGATAATACAAACATTTCAGCCCCCACAAGAAATCTTATTCTTCTAACTTCCTCTCTCTCTTTTTTCCTGTTTGTTTCCTAAGAAAATGGGAAAACAAAACAAAAAATTTCAGAAACCTTCAAGATACAAACATTTTAGGCCCCCAAAAAAAAAATCTCAATCAGAAACTAACCCAATAAAAAATCCATTACAAAAAAAAAACACTCAAAACCCAAACTTCGAACAGAAAAGCAAAACCATAAAAGCTTTCACTTGTTTTCCTCTAATTGCTTTGGTAAAGAGAAATACTTTCAGAAACGAGAGACTTACGAGTAGTTGTAGTAGAGGAAACGGAACCGGAGACGGAGTGGGGTTATGAACTGGAGGCGTATCTGGATGTGGAGCCAAAGCAGGAGTAATACAAGGATGTACAGTCGGAGGAGGAGGTGAAGCTGGGCTAGGGAGTTCGAGTCAGGTCAGATTATCCACGGTTGAAAAGGGTTTTGAAAGTGGATGCGATCTGTTTTGTGTGTCTGGTCTGTCAGATACAATATGCTTGGAATTGCCTTGTGTTATATAGTGTTTTCAGAGGGGTTAGAGGTGTGTTCTCTACGTTAGCTGGCAGAAAAAGAGGAGTGCAAGAGGAACAACATAAAAGAGCAAAAGGGACGCTCACAAGCCTTCCAGTCTTAAATTTCAAAACAAGAGAAAGAGACAGACTTGCCAGTCGAGAAGAGAGAGGTGAGGGGTTGCATTAAACTTCAAGATGGCTGGCAGAGGAAGAGTGATACAAAAGAAATAAGATCATGTCAGCAGAGCAGGTGTGTCCTGAATATGTAACTTTGGCCCAGAGCTTATTCTTCGAAATAGGCAACTTCGGGGAGAAGTAAAGAGAAATTTACGAGAAAGGAAATTTCATTTTTTTTTATTTATTAAGCGGTCGAAGTAGATTTTGAATATCTTAATTAATTTCATGAATTTTTTATTTTAAAATTAATAATTTTTTAATTTTTTAATAACTTTATAAGATCTCAAATTCATAATTATTAAGAAATAAATTTAAAACTTCACCAATTAAACTACTATTTAAATTAAAAAAATCATATTTTATCCTTGATAATTGATATTATAGCTTTATAACTTTTTAAAATCAAATCAAAGTTATTTTTAGAATCATAAATTAAAAAGGTCAAAAATCAAATCTTTTTCATCGAATCAAAATTTTCACTCAATTGTTCCAACGAAAATGAAGTACTTTGAACTGTTTCCTTTCTGAGTCACTGGAACAAAAATGTTAGAAACTCAAGACAGACCCATGAACAGACATATGATTAATAACTATTCAACAACCTTTGCCTTTTGTGCATGTGCCTATGATCAGGATGATTTCAGTCTAGCCACGTGCATGCTGCATCTATATATGCCTTGAAATATATCCTATATCAGTCCCTCTCCATTTCCAGAAATTTTTTAATTGAAAATTAAAAAAACACGCTCTTTATCATTTCTGCCAAGTGCAAGATTAACTGTTCTTAGTAGCTTGAATTGTCTCAGCATATGTTAAAGAAAATATAACAAATGAGCAGTTAAATTAGAAATGGGAAAACAGGATATGAAAACTCACCTCATCTTCAGTTTCCTCTAATAATCTGTCCCAATTTAAACATATGGATTAGACTTGGTAAACCATGCATTAACTAATTAAGCAGATCGTTGTATTTATTAATATTTCTTTGGATTCTTTTAAGTTTTCTATATGTTATCGTTAATCAGTGTTGTTTTTCCTTTGAAGCTCTGGAAGCATCAGCACTATGGCATGTATCAACATTGAGCATGATGTGATGATACCAAAAAATGAATCTATCTAGACGTGTAGCGGATGAAACAGGAGAGATATTTTGATCAGGCAAGAGCTTCTTGATCTACTGCAACAGTGGACCTCCATTTCTGTCAATTTTCTTAAACCCTCATTAACGGATCACAGGAGCACAAGTTGTTTCCACATAAAGATTGAATAGTTTCTCTCATAAATCAACCCCACCAGTTTTCTCAAGGTTGCTGCAAATAGATGAGTGTTGGGATGGTCCAATACAAGGTTGCTGCAAATAGATGAGTCTTATTGCACCTGCAATAAACACCCTGTAAAAAAAAAAATCTGTTGAGGATCACATGATAAGCAGATAGCTGTGTGTAATTTATGTAGTAGTTTGTTTGAAATTGTCCAAGCTATGAGGTTGGATAATTCTTCTATGTTGGCGAAAAGCCAGAGTCAAAATCACAGGTCAATGAAACCATACCTCACATGCTAGTTCACATTCTGACCAATTTCTTAAAAGTCATTTCCCCACCTTCTACTCAAACCATTTTAGCCATGTTTTCCCCACCTTACTTTTTTTTTTTTGCTGACAATTTAGTTTTGTTTGATTTTTATCCCGAAAAGACTAAACTCGAAACATCTCGGCCGGAATGTGGATAAAAAATCTAGAATGACCTGAAATTTTAATTGATATAACATTTATTTCAGTCTGTACTATTTTTTATAATGATACTAGATATACGGCAATTTCGGCCGGAACAAAAAAGAATAGATAACTTCAAAAAATATTTCTCATTCTCAAAGCAATTAGAGAAAAAAAGGTGAGACCATTTATGGGTTTTCATTTCTGTTTTAAAGTTTGAGTTTCGTGTGTTTTTTGTTTTGGATTTTTGTAATAGGATTCTGATTGGGTTAGTTTTTTCTTTTGTTTTCCCATTTTCTTAGGAAACAAACAGAAAAAAAGAGAGTTAGAAGAATAAAATTTCTCTCTGGTGCATTTTTGGTTATTTAATTTTATTCGTTTAATGTGTTCTGAATCAATTTTAAAAAGGATTAGTATATTTCTCTTAAAAAAAGAATCACTCCTTGTTTCTTCTTCTTCTTCTTTTTTGTGACGGGGGCAGTGTTTTTTTGTAGTAATTATATATTGTAGGGTTTTAGTCCCCGATAGTGCTAATTTCTCTACTTGAACACATTGTGATAAAACAAGAAGAACGCATGTTCTTAGAGTAATAAATTTCTCTACTTGACCATGAAGAGAAATTATTTAATGATCCTGGGATTATGGTGAGACGTGCATGTGTGTATATGCTGCCATTATTGAATAATTGCTTGATTAAGGAATAAGCATCGATTGCTTGCTGTAAAATCTGTTCCACTGTGTTTAGTAAGGGTTCTCGCTCTGCTATTATTGGCAATGTAAATTTAATTAGCTGTCGTACTTGAATCCTATGATTTTCGTCTCAGCAATGTCATGGAATTTACTGCAGAAGCTAGCAGATGGCCTTGTGCCATCAAGCAGATGACTTGCAAATGCATGAGTAAAGAACAAATCACATCAAATCAAAGCCAGGCTACAAAATCATTTGATTCTTTCTAGCATAGTTGTTAAATCCAGTCAGTCGGCTCGTCCTGAAAAACTCAGCACTGCAGTTTCATTGAACTCTATGCCTCCAATATAGCATGAGAAAAAACACTTAAGGGCATTGTAGAACACCATCATGTACTTTTCGTCTGTATGCTGCACGAGATCACGCCATCATAGTAGATCTGATTCAGCTCCTTCCTCCATGTTCAAGTCCAAGTTCAAGTTAGTTTTGTAAAAGTGGAGACTTCTGTTTGATCTATGGTGTGATTTTCATCCTATAACATGATGTCTTTTAAAATAATGTTTGATGCTCGACATTATTTTTATATTGCATTAGTTGAAGTTAATTTAATTTTAGAGTTGAATTGGAATAATATATGTTGACTGAATTATAAATATAGTAAACTGAAAGTATATAATAAAATTTGAAATTAATTAATTTAAATATTGGAGTTAATGTTAAATAAAATCCTTCATTTGATGGTTACTGTAATCTTTGGAAGGATTGGAGAAGTTTAGGACATCCATTGACACATGATGAGTGCTGTAATCTCTGGAAGGATGGCAGCCTCCTGTTTTTTTCCATTGCTTCATCCAGCACTATTCATCTGCCTAAGCGAATTTTGTTTTGTTAATAATCTATAATTGTCTGAGCTATTGGATCAATGCAAGAGAGGATCAGTTGTTAGGCTGATTCAGCTAGTGTGCTGTCTAATGAAATCTGGCTATTTTTTATGCTTTGTTAACTCTGCAGCTGTACGCATGGTCATTTGAATATATATTCTGATTAGGGTTTTTTTTTTTAATTATTATTCTGCCTCTGTATGAAAAACAATAATAACAAAGAGAGAAATTTTTTCAATAGAGTTTTCGTATCAATCCATTGTTATAATTTTAAAATCTAGTTTGATTCCACAAGTTGACTCGGGATCTGATTTTAAAACTTAGTCTAACTTGATAATTTCACTCAGGACTTATTCATTTAGAGTTTTTATCGAGTTTTATACATAGAAAACCAAAGTAGTAATTGACCTAGTTAGAACAAGGTGACCTACCGTGTCAACTTAAAACCAACTTCTTGTGTCTCTTTTCCGGTAAGTTGCATGGCATCGTGTGCCTTTTCCAGTGTATTTGTAGGATTTGGTGTCTTTCTTTGGTTGCAGATCTCACAAACATATCATAAACATAGGGATACAATCCTTGTATCGATCTGGATTTTTGTTTTAAAACAAACAAAAGAAAAAAGAGGAATCAAGATGAATATTGGAATAAACAATAAAATCCACGAATTGAATTGAAAAAAATAAAAAGATGAAGACAAAGAAGTGAAATGAATACACAAAAGATAAAGAGTAGCACCTGGTGTGTGTGCGCATCTCTTTTCCACTAGAGAGTTATCTATATATATGTTCTTATGCCATCAAAATCAAAATTGTTTAGGCAATTGGCAGTTCTCCTGTTGTATTGGATGCTATAATTATTATATCTTATTTATAGAATTTGTTTTGAAGGATAAAATAAAATTTTAAAGAATTGACACTGTTTTAAAGAATACTTAGTAAATAACATAGTTTAATATATATGCTATATATTTTAAATCATTATTTTAAATCACAATTTTAATCAACACAACTTGTCTTATATCATTTAAGGAAAAAGCAAAGTATTTGATACTGAAGTCTTATATCATTTAACAACAAAGCAAAGAGTTTATGAAAAATTATATGTGTTAATATGCACATGAATAATTATTTGTTTGTAATAAGAGCATGGGAAAAAGGATGGTTGAGTCAACTTCTAGTGCTAGTAACGTGCATGGAGTTGCAAATGATAACAATAATCCTTACAAGAATATGATCATGGATGCAGTGAGAATGAATTAAAGAATGTCAGTCAATGTCCAATCATAAAAAAAAACCCTAATGTAGATGCACCTATGTTTTTCATCTGTTGAAAGATTATGAGAAACCATTATGGGATGCCTGCACGGACCATAGTAAATTATTGGTCATAGTATAGGTGTTTACCATCAAGTCAAATTAAGGGTTGAGTGAGGTTGGTTATGACAAAATTATCGAATGGACGAGAAGCATTTTACCTAAAGGGAACAGGCTGAAAGAAAACTTTTATATTGCAAAGTCTACGATGAAACCCTTTAGTTTAGAATACCAGAAAATTAACATGTGCCCTAACTTCTACATGTTATAGTACCTTGAAAATGCCGAGTTGATCGAGTGCATGACATATGGGCATTCCCGGTACAAACATAGAACTGGCAGGGAAAAGAATCTCATGACATATAAAAAACTTAGATACTTCCTAATTACATCTAGATTGTAAATGTTATTCATGTCATTAATGACTATTGAGCATATGACATGACATCAATTACATGATGTGGTTGATAGAGTGATTATGCATCCTTTTGACAGCGAAACATGAAAACACTTTAATACTGTACATCCTCACTTTTTAGCTGAATCAAGGAACGTGTGTCTTAGATTGTGTACAAACGGATTCAACCCATTCAGGTCATTTGCTGCTCCTTATTCTTGTTGGCTGGTCATACTCACAGTTTATAACTTGCCATCAAAGATGTGTACGAGGTCAAAGTTCATGTTTTTATATACTGTCATACTCGATTCAAACAGCCCAGATCGGAATATAGATGTTTGTCTTTGACCATTAATTAATGAGTTGACGAGTTATGGTTTTCCGGAACTTTGACTCATGATATATCGAGAAAACATAATTTTATTATGTTTTCCGGAACTTTGACTTATGATATATCGAGAAAACATAATTTTATTATAAGGGCATGTTTGATGTGGATTATCAATGATTTTTCAACTTATGGAATGGTTTTTGGTTATAGCATGCATGGAAACCTAGCATGCCTATACTGCATGGAAAACAACAAGGTATTTACGCTAACAAACAAAGATAAACTTTTTTTTTTACTATCGACGTTGTTTTTTGCCAACGAATTATAGGTACAAATAGAAAAAAAATGATTTCTTTGTTGGCATTCATGATTCAGTGACAACGCCTATCGACAACTTTATTTCGTTTGCTACACATACGAAACGGATGGTAAGATTAATTTAAATAAAATATATTATTAATTAATTTATTGTTACTTAATTAATTTCCTTTTTTTATAGGTTATGTCTCTTGGACTTGAGTCGAGCCCAATTGAGCTGTTTGTAGTGATGCACGTGTAGAGTGAAGACCGCCAAAAGAGGGTGCAATAGTTCGTTGACAACCGCGCTCAATACTTTGTGGTATGTTCGTTTAACCATTTTATTTCATAAGTTATTATTTTTATTGAATTGAATATGATGATTTATTTTTTTATTTTCAGGAGACCTATAATAGCCGGTTGAGGGAAAGATATGGGGATAATCCTTCGACCTATTCAAATTTCGATCTGGATTTATGGATAGAGGTAAGATCATCTGGTGGACCCGATAAAAATCAAGTGTACGAGCTTTCTAACGCTACGATTGATAACTTGCAGGCTACCTGTAGTTTCAATTGTTGGGAGCTCCAATCAATACAAGCACCTAATCTAAGGAGTTTATGGCCTTGCAGCAATACATGACTCATATCACCAAAAAATACGAGCAATTATCATTGAATTATAAACAACATACAACTCATCTCATAAAAAAATACAAGCAACTCTTAGTGAATTATAAGTAATTTCGTTAAATAATCATTAACATTACATCAGAAAAAGGATAATATATGTACGCCCTCTTTTTAGCCGTATAGTTCAGGAAACAATCAGCTTCTTATTCAACTTTGAGTAATTTCGTTAAATGATTATTAACATTACATCAGAAAAAGGATGATACATGTAAGCCCTAGCCGTATGGTCCAGGAAACAATCAGCTTCTTATTCAACTTTGATATTGTTTTAGTTTAATATTTTTTTGAAAATATATTTAATTTATAATAAATATTATTTAACTTTATTTCTTTAATTTTGATGTTTAATAAATTTTATTTGTATACTTGATTTTTTACTATTAATTTGTATAATTTTATATTATTTATTTTAAATAATTTTAAAAAATCTTAAGAACCCCACCGACAGGATTTATTGACGGAACCTCTCTATTGGCATTTCACCGAGTGTTAAAGAAATATTTACTAAAAATATTACAATCACTTACTCAACCTTTTGTCTCAAAAGACACATCTATTGTCCTTTTATTCTCATGGCTTTTTCGTATTTGACATTTTTTTTTATTTTCCGTACGAAAATCTTTTAATCACGCTGGACCCCAGAGGTCGCCCGTTCCCTCAGGTGTGATTTGAATTTCCACGCTCTTTGGGTAAATTTAATTTTAGTCCCTGACCTATGTACTCATTTTCGATTGAATACAAAACCTGTAGATTTTATAAATTTAATCCCAATCGTTTCAAAACATTCTCAATGAAGTCTTTTTATTAATATTTATTGGAATTGATGCATAAAATAAGCAAAAAAGATAAAAAATAAATTTAAAAAAAATACAAAAGTAATCAATTGAGAAATGTATGAAAAAAAAAATGTGTGAAATGGAATGATAAAATTTATAGGATTGGGATGCAATTAAGAATCGACATATATTCCGGGGCTAAATTGATGTCCTCCCTAAATTTAAAGCAAGCGGCGACTCCGAGAAGACCGGGAGACTGTGATTTTTTAAGAGGTCTCTCCTTCAAAGCAAGACCACAGTGTCTAATGACTCATCTATAGCTTTCCACTTTATCCCCCCCCATCAAGACCAAACTTGCTTTCTTCCATGTTAAGCTTCCAATATTCACAATGTCTCCAGTACTCTTCCCTCTTCATAGCAAGACCACACCACTAGTTTTTCTCAAGGCTTGAAATTCCATCTCGGTTTTAATTGCACATCTTTTGTGTATCGAATCCTTTGGTTTTCGTTGCAATGGCGAGTCCAAGAGAACACATAGAGCACATTAGAAAAACGACATTCTCAATAGGAGGAGAAAGGAACCCTTTGGCTTCTATGCTTGATCAGGCTGTCAAGTATCTCTCTGCCGAGCTCTACACTAAAGATGTCCACTTTCTCATGGAACTCATTCAGGTTTTTCTTTCTTTCCTTTTCTTCTTTCTTGTGTTGGTTTTACTTAATTATCTGTTTGTGTAGTGAAGAGAATAATGATGTGTTGACTTGGTGGTCAATGACTTGCTAATAGCTTTGTTCCCATGCTGACCCTTGAGTCTTGGTGTTTTCTTTAATTCCAAATAATTAATATATACTAGCGAGTTATGACAGACGCACAGTTACTAATTAAAACCACTTGCATTACAAATTAAGTAAACATTGCATTTCCTACATTAATATCCTTTCAACCTCGTACGTAGGGATTACCGTTTGTCTTTTATATGGAACTTGGTCACAAAACAACATTATACATGCATGTGTTGCTTAATTTTCAAGTACTTAAATCTTGGAAGTGTAATTTACCAAGTGGTGAATTTTCATTCTCAGAATGCGGAAGACAATGAGTACTTGGAAGGTGTAGACCCTTCGCTCGAGTTCGTCATAACATCTCGTGATATAACAGCCACGGGTGCACCAGCCACTTTGCTGATCTTCAATAGCGAGAAGGGTTTTTCTGCTAAAAACATAGAGTCGATTTGCAGTGTTGGGAATTCCACTAAGAAAGGCAACAGGAAACGTGGTTATATTGGGGAGAAAGGTATTTTTCTCACTCACTCACTCACTCCTGACTAAATTTCAACTAGTAGCCTCCCAGGTTTAAATGGAATATTTATCTTATATGTATATGCTGAATGTGAATAAAATATTGAAATCAGACCATTCTGCTCAACGTTGACAATTTCAGAAAATCTTTTGCTATTGTCAACGTCGTGGTTGATTCCAAAGATCACAAAGCAGAAGTGATTCTATAGTTCGTTAGTTCTAAATCAGCAGGGCCAATCTTAAGCTCCATGCCCATGTATGGAGAACAAGACTTGTGATTAAGTTATTTATTAAAGTAGATTTCTCTACTTGACTCTGAATTTAGTGCACGATCTTTACGAGCTTTATCCACAGGAAAGGTTTTATACTGTATGTCTAATGTTGTTCTAAAGTACCAAACAATTGGTTGATTTTCAGGAATTGGGTTCAAGAGTGTGTTTCTGATCACTCCTCAGCCTATCATATTCAGCAACGGCTATCAGATACGCTTCAATGAAAAGCCTTGCCCCCACTGTAATCTTGGATACGTTGTTCCTGAATGGGTTGAGGAGAATCCATCTCTTTCTGACATTAAACAAATATACGGTTCCAATTCAACTCTTCCGACAACAACAATAGTCTTGCCTCTGAAACCTGACAAGGTGAAGCCTGTGAAGCAGCAGCTGTCCAGCATTCATCCTGAAGTGCTTTTATTTCTTTCAAAGATTAAAAGCCTTTCTGTCAGGGAAGAGAACGAGGATCCCAGGCTCAATACAGTGAGTGCAATAGCTATTACAAAAGAAACTAATTTCAGGACTAGGGAGAGCATGGATGCTGAGTCCTACACACTCCATCTGTCTGCGGAGGAAAACAGTACAGATGAGGAAGACAGAGAATGCAGCTATTCTGTGTGGAAACAGAAGTTTCCAGTGAAAAAAAAAAACAAAGTCGAGAAGAGAATGGGAGTGGAAGATTGGGTAATCACTCTGGCTTTTCCTAATGGAGAGCGTCTCCGTCGAGGAATGAGCTTGCCTGGAATCTATGCGTTTCTTCCTACGGAGATGGTCACCAATTTCCCCTTCATAATTCAAGCAGATTTTATTCTGGCATCATCTAGGGAAACAATACTTCTGGATGACAATTGGAATCAAGGGATTCTTGATTGTGTGCCGCTTGCTTTTATTAATGCATTAGTTTCGTTAGTCAAAATGAGAGAAGATGCACCGGTGTCTAGTCTGCCTCGATTGTTCCATTTCTTGCCAATCAAGAGTTCTCACTATCCAGCACTTGATGCTGTGAGGGAATCAATCAAAGTAAAGCTGGCTGAAGAAGAAATTGTTCCAAGTGAGCCTTTCACAGAGCAGAAGTTCTTCCACAAACCATCAGAAATTGGTCGAATAATGCCTGCATTCTGGAGTGTGTTGAAAAAGGCAAGGAAGGAAGGGGTGAGATTTCATAACCTTTCATCCCATGGCTGGTATGTTCTGAGCTCTCACTTTGATAAACCTGAGTATGATCATATACTTGATTTCTTGGGTGTGGGACATGTGAACAATGAATGGTATGCAAGGTGCATTCGGAGTTCTAATCTCTTAATGGGAGTCTCAGAAGATGTTTATCTGCAAATTCTTCTTTTCGTGGCCAATAATTGGTGTACGAAGTTTTGCACCACCACAATGGGCGGCATTCCACTTATAAAATATGTAGATCGTGATGGTAGTGTGTCTTTGTGCAGCATGAACGAATCAGCTCATAAGAACGGTGAGAGGTTGTTATGTCTATCAGATCAAACTCATTATATATCTTGGTTGATTGATTGGAACAAGGAATTTGGATTTGTTGGAAATAGATTTTTCCTGCCGAAAAGTACACAGGAAGCCATCTATTCATTTTCTAAGAAGGAGGCCATCCTGCAATGGCTTAGAGTTGAGGTGAAAGTTTCTAAGATAAATTTATGTGGCTATGCAGAAAAAGTAACTAATCATCTCAATGATAATAGGAAGAACACCATCGCCTATGCTTGCTTCCTATACCAGTCATTTTTACGGGGTTATCTGAATGCAGAGGGGGTTGATTCTTTGTGTGGTAAAATGCCAGTAGTAGATAGCTATGGTCATGTGACCAAAGAAAGGAGTGGAGTTCTTGTCCCTGCTAACGGAAGCAAATGGGTGGAGTTGATTGGTTCTAATCCTTGGAGGGAAGAAAACTACGTCGAGCTCGGAGAGGACTACTTGCATCCGGCATGTTTCGCTGGCACTAGAACATCGGAAGAAAAGTTTATGGAATTCCTTATTACTCGTGTCAAAGCTTCTGATATTCCAAATATATCTCCTCCCAATGCTGGAATACCTACTGTGTCTGGGCCACTCACAAAACAGAATGCATTTCTGCTGTTGGATTGGATTCGTGAGCTAAAACGCAGAGGAATTCACATTCCAGCAAAGTTTTTAAGATGCATAATGGAGGGTAGCTGGCTTATGATTATAGTTAATGGTTCTCCAGATCACAGGCCACCATCACAGTCATTCCTACTTGCTTCAGATGGTGGAAATTCAAACTGGGGAACGACTTTGCAAAATGGAACTGTGCTTGTGGATATCCCATTAATCGACCAGGGTTTTTATGGTGATAAGATTAAGGAGTACAAAGAGGAGCTAAAAACAATTGGAGTCATGTTCGAATATGGGGAAGCATGTAGATTTATTGGAAAGCATCTGATGTCTCTTGCAGCTTCATCCACTTTGTCCAGAAGCTATGTGATATCAATACTCAATTTCATCAGATTTTTGAAGCAAAATTTTCTTTCTCCGGATCACTTTGTTAGCAAAATGAAAGAAGGCAGATGGTTAAGAACTTCCCATGGTTGCACATCTCCAAATGGATCAGTTCTATACAGTGAGGAATGGAAAACTGCAAGGCAAATCAGTAAAATACCCTTCATTGATAAAGTTGATTATGGTGAAGAAATTAATTGTTTCAAAGCAGAACTTCAGTTGCTTGGTGTCATAGTTGACTTCAATGGGAATTACCAGATGGTTGTTGACAACTTATTGTCTTCATTTTCATCTTCTCTGACAGCAGAGGCTCTTCTGTTTATATTAGATTGCATGCATCATTCAACATCTTCAGAAAAACTTGCCAAAGCTCTTAAAGGCGTGAGATGTGTGAAGACAACTGTCGGTTACAAATCTCCAGGTGAATGTTTCTTTCCTGATCCTGAATGGGGCTCCCTTCTAGAGGTTTTCAACACTGTCCCATTGATTGATCATGATTTCTATGAAAGTCGCATCACCACTCGCAAAAATGAGTTGAAGCAGCTGGGAGTAAAGGTAGATTTTGAGGAGGCTGTCAATGAGTTCGTCCACTCTTTCAAACGACAGGCATTGTTTTCTTCCATTTCAAAAGAAAATGTTTTTTCGTTCCTGTCGTGCTACAGAAAGCTAAAGGAAAAATCTCTTAAATTTCCTTCAGACCTGAAGAAGTGCATCCGCGAAGTGAATTGGTTGAGGACTCGGCTCGGTGATTATAGATGTCCAGGAAACTGCATCCTGTATGGTCCTGAATGGGAGTCAATCCTTGCACTTACTCTCCTTCCGTTCATTGATGATAGTGACAAGTTCTACGGGAAGGGTATTCGTGAATATGAAAGGGAGCTGAAGAAGATGGGAGTTGTTGTTGAATTTAAAGCCGGTGTGGAATTTGTGGCTGTGGGTCTTTATTTTCCTCTGAATCCTTGTCACATAACTTCTGAGAATGTGCTGTCTTTGCTGGAGTGCATCCGAATCTTATTGCAAGAGAAGGATTACTCCTTTCCTGACACTTTTCTAAAAAATGTTCGTCGAGAGTGGTTAAGAACCTATGTTGGCTACAGGACTCCAGACAACTGTTGCTTGTTTGATTCCAAATGGGGTTTGTATTTGAAGAGCACTGACGGACCTTTCATTGATGAAGTGTTTTATGGATCTAACATCACATCATATAGGGAAGAGCTGAGCTCTATAGGAGTTACTGTTGAAGTGGAAGAGGCATGCCCGTTGCTAGCCAGTAACTTGTATCACCATTCTGATTTTTCCACTATTGTTCGAATATTCAAATTTTTGTGCAAAAATGAGTGGATGCCAGAAAGTGATGCAACCAGAAAGATTTGGATTCCTGATGGACACGAGAATGGTAAGTGGGTTAATCCAGAAGAATGTGTCCTGCACAACAGAGATGGTCTTTTTGGTCAGCAGTTTAATTTTTTGGAGGAATACTACGAGCCGGACTTGCTTTGTTTCTTCTCCACTGCATTTAATGTCACTTCTTATCCTTCTTTTGATTCTCACTGCAAGCTTTGGAAAGTTTGGGAAACTTCAGGATACCAATTATCACATGCTCAGTGTTGTGCATTCTGGGAGTGTGTTATGAGTCAATGGAGCTCAGAGGTGGAGACAACTCTTGCTGATGGCTTAATGAAACTGCCTGTTCATTCTGGCTGTGGAGAAATTTTGTTGTTAGACAAGAATGATGTTTTTGTAGCTGATGACCTTCTTCTGAAGGAACTTTTTGAAAAGCTTTCTCCTCGCCCAGTACTTGTCTGGTATCCTCAGCCGAGCTTGCCTTCTTTGCCCCGAAGTAAGTTGCTTGAAATATACAGGAAAATTGGAGTTCGCACAATTTCTGAATCAGCACGGAAGGAAGAATTGTCCTTGGCAGATGGGGTGAAACTCAAACCGTTGAATCCAAGAGTCCTTTTTATAGGAAAAGAGATGGTTCGCCTCATTCTTGGCTTTTTAGCTGATCCTTCTTTAAAAATGCAAGTGAAAAGGAGGCATGAAGCTATTCAGTGCCTCCTCAACATCACTGCCCTTGTGACTGCGGAGCCAATTACTGTAAGCTATAGTTTATCACTCTCTTCAGGGGAGATTGTGAAAGTAAGAGGAAGTCGAATGATTCGTTGGGATAGAAAGAGTTCAAAGTTCTATACACAGAAGCCAGACAAGGCTGGTGGACCCAAAGTTCGCATTGAATATGCCACTTATTTAGCTGAAGCCATAGCTGAGGGCGTGTTGTGGGATAAAGAAGATCATATAAGCGCACTCTCTGAGCTGATCAAGGTGGCTGTCCTGGTCAGTTTCAATGAAGAAGCAGTTCAGTTCTTAATGAATTCCAAGAATTTGCAGATTTTTGAGGAGGATGAGGAATTCCTGTCTGCTGCTTTCCCTTAGCAGGTGTCCAAAAAATGTCATGCTACTGTTCCTATGTATACATATGTAGTTTTCCTAAGAACAACCAGTTGATCAATTGCTGATTCTGGTAAGTCTACAGCTGTCGGAGTAAACCTAACTATGTGTTTTCTGTCTTTCTTCGAATCGCAGCTAGCAACTATCTAATGTATACGCTTAAATGTATGCTTCGGCTACATGCAAGATGGTCATTTGTGCTTGGCTTAAATTGAAATTTCCTTTGAGTTTTTCTGTCCCACCCTCTCCCTTTCCCGTAATGTGATACATGGACGTTTGCAGTCCAAGAATTTGCAGACTATTGAGTCAAGCAAACCGGCATTTGGTCAGAAAAGAAAAGATGAGAAACACAATCATTAATGTGGTTGCATGTGTGCTAAACATCGAAGCAAGTGTCAAAAATTCAGACTAGAACTGAACTGAACTGCAACAGAATTCTAGTCCACGAGCTACTAATATCTGATCAAGTTTGGATATTCCTTTTAACGTTAAGAAAATGTGATCCGACCTGCGGGTCAATGATATTCTGTATGGTCTGTCTTTACATAATAAGCTGTGGCTAACGATGCCATGACTTCACATGCATCTATTTAATACACGTACGGTAGTCTAATTGCACCAGTCGACTTGTGTATCATTTTCAGTACTAAAAATTTCTCTGCCAAATCCTTTGTCTTCTTACTTCGAAGATTTGTGCGGTTGAACTACACGAAGTGGCATAATTGGGAGGATCAATCAATAAATAAATTCCAGCATGTAGAACACAAACAAGATGCACCATAATTATTTTATTTTTGATTATTTTTTAATCGATGTCGTTTCGTGTTTATAAAATCATGAATATCAAAGGTCTTCTTAAATAAATTATATCTATGATAGGATTGCAACTGTTTACTAAAAAAATAAAAATAAAACTTTAATGTTATATTATTGTATTTATAATATATCAGATCATTTTAATGTTAAAAATTAAATTTAAAAAAATATCATTTTAATATATTTCTAAGTAAAAAATATTTTAAAGACAAGTGCCTACCACAATAACAAATATATTCAGCATATCGTGACATGCATTTATCTTATGTATCTTTCTCGATGTTAATATTTTTTTGTTGTATTTTTTGTCTTTCTGCTTTGAAGACTTGAAAAAATAGGTATTTTTGCTTTTTAAATTATTTTTAAAATAAATGTAGGGTATAGTCTAATTGTATCAATCTACTTATGTATCTTTCTCAATGTTAATATTTTTTTGTTGTATTTTTTGTCTTTCTGCTTTGAAGACTTGAAAAAATAGGTATTTTTGCTTTTTAAATTATTTTTAATTTAAAAATACATTAAAATAATATATATTTTTATTTTTAAAAAAATTATTTTTTACACTATCACAACAATTCAGAAACATAAAAAATAATTTTGAATAATATTTTTTTATTTTTTTTAAATATATTAAATCACCCAACCAAACTCACTCGTACTCGTAGACTTGTGCGGTCGAATAATAGAGGATCATTCAATTATTATTAAAGTTTTTCCGTACAGTGAAAAACGAATATTTGAGTCCACTTTTCCATGTTTTAAATTTGATTGCCCTTTTCTTTTGTGTAGCTTCGGCTTTCAACTTTACGGTATAATTTTAAGATTCGGTCTGGTTCAAAGTTTAAGTTTTGGATTTTAATCAGGTTGTTTTGGATTTTAATCAGGTTATTAGATTAATCGAGTTAAATTTTATTTTTTAAAATATTAAAATGATATTGTTTTAATAAAAAAATATAAAAAACAAAAAGTTAATAAATTTATAACTAATTTTTAATTGGATTTTGCCTTATCAACTTATCAAGTTAACTGAATCATATCAATTTTTTTTTTTTTAACTCAATTTAATTTTAGTACCGGATTAACCTAATCCCAAGTCAAGCCAGGCTGTTTTAATAAAAAAATATAAAAAACAAAAAGTTCAACTTATCAATTAACTGAATCATATTAATTTTTTTTTTTTTTTAACTCAGTCTAATTTTAGTACCGGATTAACCTAATCCCAAGTCAAGCCAGGCCGAGGTTTCAAAACTCTGCTTTACACTACTTCTCGAGCAAGTTTTCCTCTCTTCCACGTGGTCCGAGTTCTTTTCTCGCTAGCAGGTCCACTCATGAATCAGCTCTTGTCTGTTTTCTTTTTGTACCAATGAGGTAATTCGATGATCACAGCATGGGGCGGTTCAGTTCACTTAGCACCTCTCTTTTCCTTCGAGCCTTTTCCTATTCATGCTTAAAGAGAGGGAGCAAGACTTATTTTACTTTGAAAAACAACCATTACAGTACTAAGAAAGATTCCATGAATAGTTTCTGTATAATAAAGCTTTGGAGGGGAAGATTTCCCTCATCTTGTTACAACAAGCATAAAGCTCTTCCCAAGAAAAAGAACGTTCCCAACAATACCATGAATAGTTTCTGTATACTAAAGCATGAAGGCACAAAAAAAAAAACAAAACAAAACTATCATCAAGCATTGTTTATGATTATAACAACTAATTTTAATTTTTAATCACACCCTTCGTTTGATACTCCAACAGCTACAAACTTGATACTTCTCTTCCACCTATCTTGGATTCATGGAAACATGGAAACTTGACTTTACTTTTCGTGGATGACTTTACTTTTTCATTATGTAAAAGTAAGTAGAGGATTTTTGTTTATATAACTTAAGATAGATTCTGTGTGGTATTGGGGTTTTAATTGTATTTTTAATTTTTTAATTATTTTTAAAAATTTTAAAATCGTATTAATATGTTAATATAAAAAAATAATTTTTTTTAAATAATTTTAAAACTATCCTTTTCATTTTATGCCAGAAATTTTACATAACAAGAAAATGAACGTTCAGAAAACAGAGAAACACTCTAATTATATGGAATAATAAACTAAGTAAAAGAAAAACCAAACCTTCCTATTTAAATACAATATTTGTATGCTTGAAAAAACTAGTTTTCTAATTCTCTAAATTTGTACTGATAAGGAAAAACATATTTTTTAGGTTCTTTCAATTATTTAAATATTTCTATGCTTTTTTTTTTTACCAAGTCAATGCCTTTCCTCTTTTTACTCCGCCACTCCTACCTGTACAAGTTTCCTTCCCTATGAAGGAGTCTTCTTAGTTTCTAGTCTGCCAATATCCCTTCACTTCACTACTCACTACTACCGCTACCTTCTCCTCTTTTCGAGCTTTCCTTGTTTCCTTCAAAACCTCCGCTTTCTTCTCTCTTTAAGACTGTAACTACTCAACTTCGTGTTTTTCTTTTTTGGTTTCTGGGTGTTTTTTCTTTTCTGTTTGCAAGAGCAACAATGGCAACTCCAAAACAACACATAGAGCACATAAGGAAAACTACATTCTCAATAGGAGGAGAAAAGAACCCTTTGGCTCCTATGCTTGATCAGGCTGTCAAGTATCTTTCTGCTGAACTCTACGCTAAAGATGTCCACTTTCTTATGGAACTCATTCAGGTTTTCTTTCTTTTTTTTATCAATGTGACCAAACAATGCTGTTTAGTATGTTCAATGTTGCATGTTTTACTTTCTATGTTTTATTTGCCCTTGATCCATTCTTTCTCCTTTTATTTTGTAGTCGCTGATTGCTTTGCTAGTGATTAAAGTTGGAAGCTGCAAATTTCTGTTGTTTTTTGTTTTACTGAATTGAGAAGCTAAAAGTCAAGTTGAGTCAATGACGGTCTTTTTTTTTTCTTTTTGGCTGTGGCTTTCGGTGAAAAAATGGGTTCTTGTTGTTTTTCTAATTGAAATGAAGTCATCAAGCTACCTAATTTTGATCATTCAAGGTCTTTAACAGTTAATAAAAATGAAGAAGGAATGGATTGCTATCATCATAACTTGTTGAATTTGATAAAGAAAAAATTGTGCATTTTTCATGTTAAAATTTTGGATATTTTATTTTTTGTAGCAGTTATTTTGATCTGATATAATATGCATAGTTTACTATCCTTTGATTCCAAGGTGAATTTTCCTTTCACAGAATGCTGAAGATAATGAATACTTGGAAGGGGTGGATCCTTCACTTGAGTTTGTCATAACATCTCGAGATATAACAAACACTGGTGCGCCTGCTACTTTGCTCATCTTCAATAATGAGAAGGGTTTTTCTGCCAAAAATATCGAGTCCATTTGCAATGTTGGAAATTCCACTAAGAAAGGGAACCGGAAGCGTGGCTATATTGGGGAGAAAGGTATTTTTCCTTGCTCAATTTCTCGTGCAACAGTGTATTTTATAAGTTGTGCGCACTTCCGAGCTGCCAGCTTATTGCTTGTGCCGTGTTGTTTTTCGGTTGTGTAACTGGCTAGAGTCTTATAGATTCTGCTGGATCAGGGATCCTGGTTCTGAACGTGTTTTAGTACATTTTTGTTTTTTAGTCTATGCTTGCTTCAACGACAAATGAAAAACTTGCAACCAAGCATATTAGAAACTGGTAAACCCCTGTTTGTTTGTATGGAAACTCAACTAATTGAACCTAGTAAACATGTCTACTTAAACATTGAATTGCGAAGGCGTTGAGCTAAGCACAACACAAACATGAAAAGCATATGTATGGCAGTATGGGTTGTGACATGATGCATTCAAGAAAGGTAAAAATTAAGGGCTGGAAAAAGAAGAATGAAAAATATGAACAGAAGATCTTTTTAACTTTGGAACACAGGTTACTACTGCATTAACCATACATGACTAATGGAGAGCTCATGGAATGACCATGAGCTGGCTAATAAATCATGATAGAGGTGGATAGGGTTTGCAACTATACCATTTAGTAACCATTAGTGAGACTTGCGTAACCTGTCAGCACCTCTTATCTATCTTCAATTCAGTTCTAATAAACTTTGTTTTGGTTTGGTATGCAGGAATTGGCTTCAAGAGTGTGTTTCTTATTGCTGCTCAGCCTTACATATTCAGCAATGGCTATCAGATACGATTCAATGAAAAGCCCTGTCCACACTGCAATCTTGGATACATAGTCCCTGAATGGGTTGATGATAGCCCATCTCTTTCTGACATAAAACAGATTTATGGTTCCGCTTCTACCCTCCCAACTACTACACTGATTTTGCCCCTGAAGCCTGATAAGGTGAGCCCCGTGAAGCAGCAGCTGTCGAGTATTCATCCTGAAATCCTGCTGTTCCTTTCAAAGATAAAATGCCTTTCTGTCAGGGAAGAAAATGAGGATCCCAGGCTCAACACTGTTAGTGCAGTAGCTATTACCAAAGAGACAAATTTCGTGCAAAGGAAAAACATGGATGCCGAGTCCTACACACTCCATCTGTCTGCAGATGAAAACAGTGACGAATTTGAAAAAGAATGCAGCTACTACTTGTGGAAGCAGAAATTTCCTGTCAGGCAGGAAAACAAAGTCGACATGAGAATGGAAGTGGAGGATTGGGTGATCACTTTGGCTTTTCCTAATGGAGAGCGGCTCCATAGGGGAATGGAGTACTCCCCTGGAATATATGCATTTCTTCCGACCGAGATGGTGACCGACTTTCCCTTCATAATTCAAGCAGATTTTATTCTAGCATCATCAAGGGAAACAATACGATGGGACAACATATGGAACCAGGGAATTCTTGATTGTGTTCCCTTTGCTTTTATCGAAGCATTAATCTCATTAGTCAAAACAGTGGATGGTGCACCAGTATCTAGTTTGCCTCGAATGTTCAGGTTCTTGCCGGTCCATAGCTCCCCCTTTGAAAAGTTGAATTCAGTGAGGGAATCAATTAAAGCGAAGCTGGCTGAAAAGGATATCATTCCAAGTGAGTCATACACAGCACAACAGTTCTTTCATAAACCACGTGAAGTTGGCCGATTAATGCCTTTTTTCTGGAATATACTGAAGAAGACAAGGGAGCAAGGAGTGAGCTTGCACAAACTTTCATCCCATGGTTGCTATGTTCTGAATTCCTCATTTGATAAGCCAGAGTATGATGACATACTGGTTTTCTTGGGGGTTAGACCCGTAAGCAGCGAGTGGTATGTAAAGTGCATTCAAGGCTCTAATATTGTAATGGGGGTCTCAGAGGAAACATACCTGGAGCTTCTTCATTTCCTTGCTGTTAATTGGCAGTCCGAGTTTCACAGCACAGGAATGGGGAACATTCCACTAATTAAATATGTGGGTACCGATGGGAGCGTGTCTTTGTGCTCTGTCAATGAATCTGCTCAACCGCATGGTAAAACTGTGTGCCTATCACAGAAGTCTTCTCGTGTCTCATGGTTGATTGATTGGAACAGCGAGTTCCGATGCATGGCAAATCATTTTTTTGTGCCAAGAACCACACAAGAAGCTATCTGTTCATCATCTAACAAGGAACTGGTGTTAAAATGGCTTGAAGACCTGGTTAAAATCAATGGTTTAAGCGTGTATCGTTATGCAGATCTCTACGGAGATCAAGTCAGTTGCAACCAGAAACTTGTCATTGCCTATGCTCACTTCTTATATCACTCATTCTTGAATGATTATCTATCGGAGAGGGAAGTTGTTTTTTTGTGTGGTAAAATGCCACTTGTTGATAGCTATGGCCATGTGATCAAAGCAAGGAATGCGGTTCTAGTCCCAGCTACTGAAAGCAAATGGGTGCAATTGATTGGTTCTAATCCTTGGAGGGGAGAAAGCTATGTCGAGTTAGGAGAAGACTACTTGCATCCTGCATATTTTGCTGGCACACGCACGGTGGGAAACCAACTCATGAATTTCCTTAAAGTTTACGTTAAGGCTTCTGATATTCCTCACATATCGCCCCCCAATGCTGGAATTCCTACTGCGTCAACACCTCTTACCAAAGAAAATGCATTTCTGCTGTTGGATTGGATTCTAAACAAAATGCATTTCTGCTGTTGGATTGGATTCGTGAGCTGAAACGGAGGGGAATTCACATTCCAGCAAGGTTCATGGCTTGCATACAGGAGGGTAGCTGGCTGAAAATTACAATGAATGGCTCTCCTGGTTACAAACCACCATCACAGTCGTTCCTACTTTCTTCGGGCAACAGAAGCTCAAACTGGGGAAGCATTTTGCAGGGTGCATCTGTGCTTGTTGATATTCCTTTGATAGATCAGGGTTTTTATGGTCATAAAATTACAGAGTATAGAGAGGAGCTACGGGCAGTTGGGGTCATGTTTGAGTATGGAGAGGCATGCAAATTTATCGGGAACCATCTCATGTCTTTGGCAGCTTCATCCGCTTTAACTAAAAGTAATGTTATCTCCATACTGGATTTCATCAAATTTTTGAGGCAGAATTTTCTTTCTCTAGATGAATTCATTGGCAGAATTAAAGAAGAAAGGTGGCTAAGGACATGTTGGGGTGATAGGTCTCCGGTTGGATCTGTTCTATATGATCAGGAGTGGACAACTGCGAGGCAAATTAGTGACATCCCTTTCATTGATGAAGATTACTATGGCGAGCACATCCTTTTTTTCAAACCAGAACTCCAGTTGCTTGGCGTTGTAGTTGGCTTCAATGGAAGTTATCAATTGGTTGTTGATTGCTTTAAAGCGCCTTCAAGCTTATCTACTCTGACAAAGGAGGCCTTTCTTCTGGTTTTGGATTGCATGTCTCGTTCTACTTCTGCTCACAAACTAGTTAATGCAGTGAAAAGTACAAAATGCTTAAAGACAAACTTAGGTTACAAATGTCCTGGCGACTGTTTCTTGTTTCATCCTGAATGGGGTTGTCTTCTAAAGGTTTTTGGTGGTTTCCCGTTGGTTGATAGTAATTTCTATGGAAGCAGCATCATCTCTCACAAAACGGAGTTGAAGGAGCTGGGAGTAAAGGTAGACTTTGAGGATGCTGTCAGAGTGTTTGTTCACACTTTTATGAAGCAGGCATCTTTGTCTTCCATTACAAAGGAAAATGTGTTTTCATTCATATCATGCTACAGAAAACTGAAGGGAACTCCAAACAAATTTCCTTCCGATCTTAAGAAGTGCATCCGCGAGGTGAAATGGCTGCGGACTCGGCTTGGTGATTATAGATCTCCAAGGGATTGTATTCTGTTCGGTCCCGAGTGGGAGTTGATTTATCCAATCACTCGCCTTCCGTTTATCGATGATAGCGACAAATACTATGGGAATGGCATTCATGAGTATCGAAAGGAGCTGAAGAGTATGGGGGTCGTTGTTGAATTTAAAGCCGGTGTGAAGTTTGTGGCTGCTGGTCTTTGCTTTCCTCAAAAACCACGTGACATAGCTCCCGGGAATGTGCTTTCATTACTGGAATGCATCCGTGCTTTACTGCTAGAAAAGGACTACTCCTTTCCCGATGCTTTTCTGAAAAATATTTCTCGTGGATGGTTAAAGACCCATGCTGGCTTCAGGTCTCCGGGTAACTGCTGTTTGTTCAATTCCCGGTGGGGTTCCCACTTGAGGCCTACTGATGGACCATTCATTGATGAAGATTTTTATGGTTGTGACATCAAATTGTATTCAAAAGAGCTGAGTGCAATAGGAGTTGATGAAGAAAAGGTTTGCTCATTGCTTGCCAGTCATCTTGATTCCCATTCTGAATTTGACACTATAGCTCGAGTATATGATTTTCTGAGAGAAAATAAGTGGAAACCAGATAGTGATGCTACCAGAAAGATTTGGATTCCAGATGGAATTGAGAATGGAATGTGGGTTGACCCAGAAGAATGTGCTCTGCATGACAAAAATGGTCTCTTTGGTCTACAGCTGAATGTATTGGAGAATCATTATAAGCCAAAATTACTTCATTTCTTCTCCAGTTCATTTAATGTTAAATCCAATCCTTCATTTGATGATTACTGTAAGCTTTGGAAGGTTTGGGAAAGTTTAGGAAGACCATTGACACATGCTGAGTGCTGTGCTTTTTGGGAGTGTGTTGTGATGCAAAGGAGCTCAAGGACAGAGAGAACCCTTGCTGATGATTTGGTTAAGCTACCTGTTGTTTCGGGCTCCGGTGAAATTTTGTTGTCCAGCAAGAGAGATGTTTTTATTGCTGATGACCTTCTACTAAAGGACCTATTTGAGAAGTTCTCATCGCGCCCGATATTTGTCTGGTGTCCTCAGCCAAGCTTGCCTTCTTTGCCTCGAACTAGGTTGCTTGAAGTCTACAGGAAAATTGGGGTTCGCACTATATCTGAATCAGTGGTGAAGGAAGAATTGTCTTTGGCAGATGGTGTAGAACTTAGTCAGATGGATTCGAGGGATGCTGGGATTGGAAAGGAGCTGATTAGACTGATTCTTGGCTTTCTAGCAGATCCTTCTCTTGATATGGAAGCAACAAAGAGGCATGGAGCTGTCCAGTGCCTCCTGAATCTTAAGGTGCTGGAGACTATGGAGCCAATTACTGTAAGCTATAGCTTATTGCTTTCTGATGGGGAAGCTCTGAAGGAGGAAGCAAGCCGTATGATTCGCTGGGATAAAGGGTGTTCAAAGTTTTTCACACAGAAGATGGATAAAGCTGGCGGGCAGAAAAATCTTATTGAATATGCAACCTCTTTCTCTGAAGTAATAGCTCGGGGGGTGTTATGGGATAAAGAAGATCAAATAAAAGCACTCTCTGAACTGATCAAGTTGGCTTTCCTCCTGAATTTTGATGAACAAGCTGTTCAATTCTTGATGAAATCTAATAATCTTCAAACTTTTCTTGAGGACGAGGAGTTCCTTAATGCTGCCTTCCCTTCTGTTTAGGTACGTGTGAACCCCTTAATAGTTACAAGTTCACAACCTTCTGTTTTTGTCCTTTGTCATGCATGCAATGAACAGAGCAAATGATAGAAATCATGCAATCAGCATTCTAATTCGAGAACTCCTATCACAGAGCTTTGCATATGGTACTGCTCACGTGGTTTTATGAGCCATAATTGCCTCGTAATAGAATTTAGCCAAGTTCATTGTTTGAGTCTTTGAGGTATATAAACTTGCTGTTTGTTTGATACGAGCAAATAGTGAGTGCTAATAATATTGACAGTGCGAGATCTGTGATGAAGATTTTGTGGATTTGTCAGAAGCATTTTGGAAGAATACATAATTTCTTCCTTTTGTCTCTTGGATTAGAAATAAAATTGCTTTCCAAACAATGGATAGTGATTAATCACTCTAGGAAATTCAGTTGGGAACCTGATGGTGGCACTGCCTAAATGATTTGGATACTAAATGCTAATGTATAGAGTCTCTGGCCTCCTAACAAGGTGGTTAGGTAGTAATTGAGTATTTTGAAGAAAACCATGAAGTATAATCACCAGCATCAACTTTTTCTGACATACCCACAGATAAAAGGTTTTTTTAGTTAGGTTCACTGTCCTAGGAATGAAACCAGTTATTGTAAAGCTACAGTATGCGTCTATCTTCAGGGGAAAAAGTGAATGCAAGACTGAGCAAAACACAATATATTAGGGATAGAGTGAGGCCTCTTACGAAAGTGGCAGGTATGGAGAGCGGTGGAACTGTGTCCAATCGAATTTCAGTCACATTTGGCCGAAGGATAATATCTGGAGTAGTGTTATGGACAGCATCAGATAAGGGCACCTTCTGAGCTGATCCAATTGGCTCAGTTGCTGGAATTCACCAAGGGAATGCTCGGGTTTCTGTTGAAGCCCAAGAATCTGAATATTTGTCACTCGGGATGATAGGTTTTGCAAAACTCATCCAAATTGCACAGCAGTCCTTCGGAACTTCAATATCTTGTGAATCTTCTATCGAAATAGCCAAACATCATTAGGAACTTCAAAAGGTCTTGATGTGTATTCCGCTTCCGTGCACCGTCACTTTCAAATGAACACCAGTATCAGATTTATCCAAATTTCGTCAGATCATTGGAAGTTGGGGCAAGTAAAATGGTTGCCTAGAAAACTTTTTCAGAACACAGCATAATATTCATGGCTGAATTGTTAATATGAAACAGAACACTTGATAAAAGAAAATTCCCATCATTGCAAAGAACATGACTCGTGACTCCAAGAGCAGCGAAGGGAAAACCAAAAAAGGTTTAAGGGCTTCCTTCACTCTTTCTAGCAAACTTCTTAACGGATAAGAAGAGGAGCTTTGTGATGGCCGCCTGTGCAAGTTGGACAGGAGCATGATTTTAACTTTCAGCAGATTCTTTCCTTTAGGAACGCCCTGAATCTTCTCCCTTTCTTTCCCTTCTTCTTTCCAAAGCTCCCTGAGAGCTGGAAGAGAAAAATGAAGAAAATATAAGCTTTTTTTCAATGAAAGCAGAAGCAATAAAAACTTGATCAGTATGCTCTTTTTTCTAAATTAGGTTTCTGATTTCTTATCAGAGAAAGTTCCGGTACGTAGATGTATCAGTAGTTTATCATTACTGTCATTGTGAGAATGATACAAAGAGGCTTAAGGATTGCTTATAGAGCTGTTAAGTGTTGAATAACTTCAAAAAGTTTTAAAGAATGATTTTATAATAGTTTCTGACAAGCTATTTTAAGTTTAATTTTTTTTGAAATTTATATAAATTTAAAATTATTTTATTCTTAATTTTATTAGATAGGGTGTGATAAAAAGATTCAAACTATGTTAAAGAATCATTCTATTCATAGACTAAAAGACTCACAAAAATATAATTTAGTTTATAAAACAATTCAAGATATAAATTTTTTTGAAGCATTGAAATAATAATATGTTAAATGATTCTGGGTACCTTATTACTTAATTCATTGACTCATTTGGATTTCATAATTTTATATTTTAAAATAATTTTTATTTAGTTATATGATAAAAATAAATATCACAATTTCAAGAATTAATTTCAAAATAGATATTTATTTGAAATCATGTAACTCCATATAAAATAAAATAAAAATACTCATAAAATTTATTTTTTAATCAATCCAATTTTAAAAATAATTTTTTTTTAAAATGATTAATAATATTAACTAAAAGATCATAATATTTTTTTTAAATGATTAATAATATTAACTAAAAGATCAAATTGTCTCTAAAATTATGAATAAGTTAAAGCCTTGATGTTAAGTTATAAGATTGATTTAAAAAAAGAAAAAAACAACCCAATGTTAAGTATTGTTTTGCGTTAAAATGTGCAGGATCACGTTCATTATGCTACTTTTGATTGATTTATATCCTAAATTATATGAGTATTTGAAAATACAATGATGATTATTTTTAATTTTTTTAATATATTAAAATAATATTTTATTATTCTTATCTAAAAAACATTTTTTATATTAGCTCATAAAAATAATATGAAAATTCTAAAAAAATTTAAATAAAATTTTTTTAAATTTTTTCAAATATATTTTTAAAATATAAAAACAAACAAGTTTAAAAAAAAAAATAATGCCTACAAGCTAAGTTTCACCGACTTGCCACTCAAAGGTGGAAAGTTGATCAATTGCCCTTTTAGGTTTAGGCAACCAATTCATAGAGAGAACCCATTGCTGATTTGTCATATTCATGAAAGGATAAACTCAGTCTATATTCAATGCTAGACTCTGGGGCTCTGGTGCCACTTTTACGTCATCCTCTTGCGAGCGAGGATAAGCTCCTGCGATCTTTATCTCTTGGAGAATGATGTCGACTAGACTCTTACCATCCAAAAAGCCATCTTTAAGCAGTTCTTCTAGGAGTATAAAGAGTGTTTTCACAGTTGTCCCATGGTAACGTTTGGTATGGTATGTTGAACAATATTAATTGAAAATAATAAATAATAAATAATTATCATGTTTTGTATTTGGAATACATTGAATTAGACCAGATAATTTGTTTTATTTTGTATTTAATAATTATTGGATGGAAGAAACACAACATGCTACAGTGATAATAACACTCATGTCTTATCTAATATTTGAAGTGTAGATTATGACATATATTTTAACCCCAAATCTTAATTTAATTTTATCTCTTAAACACAATATATACCTATAGCCTTTTGGTTTTATTTCCATCGAAAAAATGATTAATTTTTTATTGTAGTTAATATCTGTTGGACTCTTTAATATTTGGTAAATCATTATTTATTTATCGTAGTGGTAAGTCGTTAGTTCAAGACAAATATAAGGTAATACGTGAAGTATAGAAATTAATTAAATTCTGTTTTTAAAAATACATTTTATACATAAATAATGATCTTTACGTGAAGATTTGGACAAACTTATAATACGGACCAAACCGCTTCATAAAAAATTATTGTTATATTAATGTACAGGAAAAACTCTGTTGAAGATAGGATGTGGAAGGATATGATACTGCTTTTGCCTCCTTATTTTAGGCCCGCGATGAGGCAAGACAGGATTGGTACAAATGCTTATTTGGTATTTGAAGAAAACTAGGCATGCTCCTCCTAAATAACTGGAAAATGTCTGTACAATATTCCAAATGTTCACCGCAGGTTAATAATGCTAGGACACTGAATTAACACCAACCTATTTTTGGAGCATGACGATATATAGTAGTATTCAGACATGTGAATTGTGTTGCTGTACTGGGCAAGGGTTGAAAGTGGTTTCTCACCTATGAAACTGATCCTAATCTACAGTTATTTGAGTGAATTGGTTCATCTAGTAACGCTTTAACCTGGATTTTAACTCTAACTCGATCTGGGTTTTATTTCAAACTACTTTGAATATTAACCCGATAAAATGACAAAATATAAGTGACCTGACTTGTTAAATTATGATAATTAAACTAGGATAAGAGTAAACTCCAAGAAATTTTAATTGTTTTCTGTTAAAAAATGATGTAGTTTTTATTTATTTTTTTTAAAACGATGTCATTTTGAAATTAACTTGGTTAACCTATTTATTCATTAACTCGGGCTCTCGACTGGTTTGAGGACCATGTAAAAATAGATTTTTGGTTCGATTCGGTTTTTACCTACAAAAATATTAAAAAAACCAAACCCAGTTCAAACCGACTGGTTTCGGTTAGGTTCGGTTTAGTTAATTTACAAAACAAATAAATAAAAACTGTATTATTTTTTTATTTTCTGATGGGCTTGTAATTAATGTTAATATTATCTAATTTTATTACAATGTTCTATAATGTATTTAATTTTTTGACCTTAAATATTTATTTATGTTATATTATTAGTGTCAATATTGTGTTCAATATGCTGCAAGCCTTCCTAATAAATGTTTTTTGGAGTAAGACTCTAGCATCAAAGTTTAAATAACACACACCAAGTTTAAATTTAAATTACAAAGCATTGCATTCAAAAGGGTTTAAAAAACAACAACAAATAACCTTATCATAAAAGACTTCATGCAAAAATATAAATCTTCATTGTACACATCATCCCAATCAAAAAATACATCAAGAACATTATACTTGATTCTTTAATACCATTGGCATCAAAACCTGAAATTCAAGATCTAGAATTATAAAATACGAGGACACTGAATTAACACTAACCATATTGCTAACATCATGTATGAAATCAGGGATTGCATCCTTTTCAGAGTCGTCATTTCCTTCTTCTATATTAGTTTCTTTATTAGTTGTATTTTTTATTTCAGCAGCATCCTCATTATCTTCATCTAATAAGAGTCCTTGTGAAGGAGTCCAAGCATATTCTTTCGTGGTCACTATGTTAGTAAACATGATATCATACTTGGCACACAATGAGAGCTCTACGCCGACATGCCTAAACTTCTTTACTTTTCTCATTTCCTGTGTAATGAAAATTAGACATACTTAGCAATGATAGTACATTAACAAATAATACAACATGACAAATAATTTTGTGAGGCTATTGATAATGAAAACTAACCTAAATTTTTTATTGCCACCACTCATCAGTTGCTGAGATGGTCCCAAGTTCAGTAGATCAACTCCAGTTTCAGTTATTAATTTTTTCCATACCCTCTAATCCTTTTTAATCTCATCCTATTTGTTTTTAAATTGAGCTTTTGTTCATGAAAGTCATGTATGATCTTTGAATGATTGTATGACAAATTTCCACCCAGCTTTGTCGAAATAGATGTTTGGTCTCATACCTTTCTCAATTGTTTTAATGCAAATGTTACAAAACATGTGCAACATTGCCTTGGTCTAATAAACTTTATCATGTATGTCAGATCCATCTATTACTTAATGGATGACAATACAAGGAAAAATTAAACAAACAATGAACTATATAAACAAGAAATTAAATGTTGATAAGGGCTGAAATTAAATACTAACAGAAGAATTTCAGCCATGGAGTTTGAATGAAGCACGCCCAATGTTCATGTTTTGGGGTTGCTAATTGCAGTAAAATGGGTTGTTGTTGTTCATGTTTTTCTGTTGTCAAGGCGAAATGAATGATAACTGAATGTGAAGAAAAAGACGCAACCATCACTTTAATTGTCGTTGGTTGTGTAGTAATAATGGTTTCCTGTAAGGTTGTTGTGCGTAATGAAAAAAAACGAATGCGAAGAACGGACGAGAAGAGCAACAAAAGAGAAGAGGATAAGTTGGTAAATTTTCCATCTCTGTTATCTCTAGAAAGTTCAACCTGTGGTTGAACTTGCAAGAAGTAGTATTTTACTGTTTTTTCAAAATCACGATCCTACCTTAATAAAATGGTGGGACTCGCATTTTTGATTTTTTTAGCATATGGTAACCAAACACATATATCGGTGTGTTTTTAAAAAATACAAACACTTCCACTTAGACAAACGAACTCTACAAATTTCTCTGTCGTATCCTTTATCTTCTTGCTTCGAAGACTTGTGAGGTTGAACCACACGAAGTGTTTAAAATTATCATAACATTGTTTTTTAAAGTTTTTTTTTATAAATATATTATGATAATATTTTTTTTTTATTTTTTTAAAAATATTTTTAATATTAATGCATTAAAATAATTTTAAAAAATAATTAAATTTTAACAAATCTTAGTATATACTCACGGGCATAGTATATAGAATGCACCACAGGTTTTTTAGTGTTAGTTAACTTAAAAAAATAGTGGCGGAATTGGGAGGATCAATCAATAAATAAATTCCAACATGTAGAACACCAACAAGATGCACCATAATTATTTTATTTTTAATTATTTTTTTAACTAATATTGTTTCATGTTCATAAATCATGAATATGAAAGGCTTCTCGAATAAATTATATTTATAATAGAATTACAGTTAATTTAATAAAATAATAAAAATAAAACTTTAATATCATATTATTATATTTATAATGTATTAATAATTTATTGTATAATGATGAAATTCAAAACTACAAAAGTGATATGTGTCATATTCAGTCATTTTATTATTAATATAGTTTTCAAAAACTATTTGAACAAAACTTTTTTAAATTATTTTTTATTCAACCATAATTTCAACCAAATATATATTTTATATCAATTAACTATGACTAAAAAAGATTTTTCTAAATCTATTTTTTTAAATCATAATTATAAAAATTACAACAATATCAAATACATTAGTGGTTGGCATTGTAATAATGATTCTTGTTCAAAGTTTTTTTCATTTAAAAATGCATTAAAATAATATTTTTTTTAATTTTTAAAATTTATTATTTAAATCAACACATTAAAATGATCCAAAAAAATGTTTTAAATTTTTTTTCTTCAAAATATTTTTAAATTGTTTTGATATCAAAAATAAATTTTAAAAAATAAAAAAACAATATTTTAATACATATTTAAATAAAAATCAATTTTAAAAGCTACAACTACTACTATTTTCCAAATACCCCTCTAAACCTAGAATTGAATCAACTACAAATAGAATTGTAGTCCACCAGCTGCTATATCTGAACAATTTTTTTTAGAATTAGGAAACATTGACCTGACCCGCATGTCAATGATCTAGTGATTTTGTATGGCCTGTCTTTACATGAGTTCTGGCTAATAATATTAGCATGTTTGTTTTTGTATTTAAAAAAAAAATTAAAAAAATTTCTTTCTTTCAAATTAATTATTTTTTTGATATTTTTAGATTTTTTTAAAATTAAATTTTAAATTTTAAATTTGTTTTGCAATCACTATCACAGTAACAAATATTTTGCAGGTTGCCTAGCTCATACCTTCATAAGGTAAATGTTATGAATACAATTAGGCACACCAAAAAATATAAATTAACCAGCATCTTGCACAATTTGCAACTTTTACAAATTAAATTGGTCTGAATTCATAATTTAAACAGAACACATGCCTGCTTTTGACACAGAGGATACTAAAACTAGTGGATGCAACGGCAAACCTTATCAAGCTTAAAGCTTTATTTTTCAAAGGAACCCACCAGGAAAAAAATTAATATCAAATGAACTGCTTCCTTTCATTGAAGGGCCAGAACAGCATGGTTCCTTTCTGATGACCAATAATTAATTATAACAGAGGATACAAAATCATCATTTTCTTGACCAAGCAAAAAGTGCAAAAAGAAACACTAGCAAGGCGAGCTTGAGAAAAAGGTTCAGAGCCTGTTTGTTTTTTTTTTAAAAAAAACTTCTGATCCCGATTTTATATTAAGTGGAAAATTTGTTCAAAACTTTTTTTTCTGAACTCCCAATGTCCAAGATAATAGTTTTAAATAAAAATAAGGATCCTGTTTCTTCTATATTACGAGCACCGAATACAATGGGCTCCCAAAGCTTCTCTAATTTCTGTCATATGTCAAAAACCATCTAAAAATGTATAAAAATAATTTTAAATAATTTTTTTTTATTATTTTTAAAGATATATTAAACTGCCCAGGCAAACACACTGCCTCGTGCGGTCGAATCACAGAGGACCATTCAATTAATTATTAAAGACCAGTCTCTCTCTCCGAACAGTGAAAAACGAATATTTGAGTCCACTTTTCTATGCTTTAAATTTGATAGCCCTTTCCTTTTCTTTTTTCTAGCTTTGGCTTTCAACTTTACACTACTTCTCGAGCAAGTTTCCCCCTCTTCCACTACGTCCGAGTTCTGTTCTCGCTAGCAGGTCCACTCATGAATCAGCCCTTGTCTTTTTTGCTTTTTGTACCGATGAGGTAATTCGATGATCACAACATGGCGTGGTTCAGTTCAATTAGCAACTCGATCTAATTTCAATACCGGATTAACCTAATCCCAAGTCAAGCCAGGCCCAGCTTTCAAAACTCTGCTTTACACTACTTCTCGAGCAAGTTTTCCTCTCTTCCACGTGGCCCGAGTTCTTTTCTCGCTAGCAGGTCCACTCATGAATCAGCTCTTGTCTGTTTTCTTTTTGTACCAATGAGGTAATTCGATGATCACAGCATGGGGTGGTTCAGTTCACTTAGCACCTCTCTTTTCCTTCGAGCCTTTTCCTATTCATGCTTAAAGAGAACGAGGAGGGGAAGATTTCCCTCAGCTTGTTACAACAAGCATGAAGCTCTTCTCAAGACAAAGAAAAGGAATGCATGAAACAATACCATGAATAGTTTCTGAGTAATAAAGCATGATTATAACAACTAATTTTAATTTTTGAATCGCATCCTTCGTTTGACAGCATAGCAGCTCCAACAGTTACGAACTTGGATTCATGGAAACCTTGGTGGGATCAGTACTCTTTCTCTCTTATAATCCTTAATGCACGGGGGTTAAGTACATTATGATAACTTCTTGTGGGTGATTTTATTTGGTACTGAGCTTCAATTGTTTTTTTAAAAAAAATTAATTTTTTTAATTAATTTTAAAATTTTTAAAATTGTTTTAATATGCTGATATAAAAATAAATTTTAATTTTCTTTTGAACCATCTCCTTTATTTTATATCATGCCAAAAATTTTACATGACAGGAAAATGGATGTAAAGAAAACAGAGAGATACTCTAATTTTATGGAACAAGTAAAAGAGAAACCAAGCCATCCTATTTAAATACAATATTTCTATGCTTGAAAAAACTAGTTTTCTAATTTTCTAAATTTGTACTGATAAGGAAAAACATATTTTTTTAGGTTCTTTCAATTATTATTTAAATATTTCTATGCTTTTATTTTTTTCTCGAGTGAATGCCTCTCCTCCTTTTCCTCCGCCACTACTACCTGTACAAGTTTCCTTCCCTATGAAGGAGTCTTCTTAGTTTCCAGTCTGCCAATATCGCTTCACATCACTACTCACTACTACCGCTACCGCTACCATCTCCTCTTTTCGAGCTTTCCTTGTTTCCTTCAAAACCTCCGCTTTCTTCTCTCTTTAAGACTGTAACTACTCAACTTCGTGTTTTTCTTTTTTGGTTTCTGGGTGTTTTTTCTTTTCTGTTTGCAAGAGCAACAATGGCAACTCCAAAACAACACATAGAGCACATAAGGAAAACTACATTCTCAATAGGAGGAGAAAAGAACCCTTTGGCTCCTATGCTTGATCAGGCTGTCAAGTATCTTTCTGCTGAACTCTACGCTAAAGATGTCCACTTTCTTATGGAACTCATTCAGGTTTTCTTTCTTTTTTTTATCAATGTGACCAAACAATGCTGTTTAGTATGTTCAATGTTGCATGTTTTACTTTCTATGTTTTATTTGCCCTTGATCCATTCTTTCTCCTTTTATTTTGTAGTCGCTGATTGCTTTGCTAGTGATTAAAGTTGGAAGCTGCAAATTTCTGTTGTTTTTTGTTTTACTGAATTGAAAAGCTAAGAGTCAAGTTGAGTCAATGACTGTCTTTTTTTTTTTTCTTTTAGGCTGTGGCTTTCGGTAAAAAAATGGGTTCTTGTTGTTTTTCTAATTGAAATGAAGTCATCAAGCTACCTAATTTTGATCATTCAAGGTCTTTAACAGTTAATAAAAATGAAGAAGGAATGGATTGCTATCATCATAACTTGTTGAATTTGATAAAGAAAAAATTGTGCATTTTTCATGTTAAAATTTTGGATATTTTATTTTTTGTAGCAGTTATTTTGATCTGATATAATATGCATAGTTTACTATCCTTTGATTCCAAGGTGAATTTTCCTTTCACAGAATGCTGAAGATAATGAATACTTGGAAGGGGTGGATCCTTCACTTGAGTTTGTCATAACATCTCGAGATATAACAAACACTGGTGCGCCTGCTACTTTGCTCATCTTCAATAATGAGAAGGGTTTTTCTGCCAAAAATATCGAGTCCATTTGCAATGTTGGAAATTCCACTAAGAAAGGGAACCGGAAGCGTGGCTATATTGGGGAGAAAGGTATTTTTCCTTGCTCAATTTCTCGTGCAACAGTGTATTTTATAAGTTGTGCGCACTTCCGAGCTGCCGGCTTATTGCTTGTGCCGTGTTGTTTCTCGGTTGTGTGACTGGCTAGAGTCTTATAGCTTCTGCTGGATCAGGGATCCTGCTTCTGAAGGTGTTTTAGTACATTTTGTTTTTTAGTCTATCTTTGCTTCAACGACAAATGAAAAACTTGCAACCAAGCATATTAGAAACTGGTAAACCCCTGTTTGTTTGTATGGAAACTCAACTAATTGAACCTAGTAAACATGTCTGCATAAACATTA
>NW_011503223.1:0-12234 GCF_000495115.2 Populus euphratica
GTCAAAAATTATAGGCAAAATACCAAAAAGTGTTCTAAAAAAATCAAATTAGACCAACTTGAAAACTCCTTTGATGCAAGTTTTTGTTCCTCCTTTATGAGTTGTCTCTCTCTTTTTGTTGACCCAAAATAGTGTAAAAATGCCCCCTTAACCTTTCCATCTATGTGCTTACTCTTTTGGATCAATGGATTACCTAAAATAAATCAATTTTTATTTGTTGTGTGGACATATAAGATCATGGATTATGCTTTAGCTAATTTAGAGGTTGATTTGGGGATGTACTTGAGCTAAGTACTAATCATATTGATTAGTACTTAAAAGTGTATTTTTATCAAGGTTTTATATCATCATTTTGCACTTGAAGTATCAATAACTACTTAACTAAAGCATGTTTTATTATAACATATCTAATAATATAAAATACCTTTAATTTATGGTAAATGTTGATTTTAAATGCAGGTCTATTATATAAATGAAAGGATTGATTAATGACTTTAAGAACTAAAATTGAAAAGATAAAGAGATGATCAAACTTAGAAAAGAGATATTGGTGCAGTCCAAACCTGAATACTATTCGGTAATTGAGTCATATCTGGAGCTGTAAATCTTAAATTTAGGTCTACTTTATATGGATGGAAAGATAAGACATAGGTCTCCAACTTTCATATGGAGCCTAAGATTTAAAAAGGCCATTTTCAAGTCCAAATTATAACAACACCAAAAAAGTTTGAATCTGTCCTATAGCCCATATACTATTCAGTGTTTGACCCATATCTGGAGTTCTAGAAGTTCAAATAACCTCCAATTTTTTTTTTGAAAATTTAAGACAATTTCCTACAACTTTCATGTTTTCAAGTGGTTCTAATTCTAACGTTATCAATGATGTATTGAGCAGACAAGAGAAGATAAGGATTGTCACCAAGTTAAGAGTTGACCACTAACTCATCAATTAGTCATCAAATCAATAGTTCCCAATGTTGACCTATAAAAGGAGGTATTTACCATGTATATAGGTATCTTAGTGTCCAAATCAAGATCATGTTCTTGCTTTCTCTCTTTGTATTTTTTGTATTGCTTATGTTTTGCTTTCATTAATATCAAATTTATACCTTTCATTTTCTTAGTTAACTTTTATCTTATTTATGTTCTTATGTTTTTCACTTATTATTATTATGTTTAGCTAAGTTTATTATGTCAAGGCGAAAAGTTACACAAATGGTGTAAGAATAAGTATAATATAAACTCAATATGGACTTTAATGTTTAACACTAACATGTTATGTATTTGTTATCTTGTTCACTCTTTAATACTTTGCTTGTTAAATAACTAATCTTGATTTATATTGTATAACACTTGGTACAACAAATGCTTGACACTCTCATAGCTCATACTGTATGGTATAACCGACACTTGAGCTATGAAAGGAACTTGATTTGTTGTTAACATAAGTTATAATCATGAATGCTTGATGATATTTACAAGTATTAGCATTAATCGAATGAGATGATTAAAGCAATCATGTTAACAATCTATAATCAAATTGAAACCTTCTTTGTGTGTGGTTTCCAATTGAATAATAAGAGTTTATACTATACTTGTTTGACATACCATTAGTGGAACCTCTAACCTTGATATTTATTATTATCATTGTTTAATCCTTACATTAATATTTCATCTCAAAGTTCTCATCATCATCTTCTTCTTCTCCTTCTTTTTCTTCTTCTTCTTTATTATTATTATTATTATTATTATAATTATTGTTACTACTACTACTACTACTATTAGTATTATTATTGCTACTATTATTATTGTTGTTATTATTGTTACTATTGTTGTTGTTTATAACTGTTGCCTATAATTTGTACAATTAACCTCTTTATGGTTCGACCCTAGTCTTGCCAGGTTATTTACTACTTCGACACTCCTGCACTTGGGAGAAGACATCAATCTTTTAGTCGTGTCAAGTTTTTGGCGCCGTTGCCGGGGAGGGAAGTTCTTGTATAAATTATAGTATTTATTTTATTTTCTCTTTTCACTTTTCTTGTATATAACTTTGGTTCTTTTCTCTTATTTCTTCTTCTTTTATTTTTTTCTTTTTTTTTATTCTATTTCTACACGTGCATGAGAGCGTGGTCACATACATCAAGTGGTAGACTTTGTAGGGTATCCTCATTATTTCAGAAAATATGGCTGAAGAAAATGATCACTCACGTCATAATGAGAATAATGAGAATAACCGTGGTAGAACACTTAGAGACCATATGAATCCCACAAGAACAAGTGCACCATCATGCATAATTTTCTCTCCTGATGTATCTCATTTTAATTTTAAACCAGGTATTATTCAACTTTTACCTTCTTTTCATGGCTTAGAATTGGAAAATCCATACTTGCATTTAAGAGAATTCAAGGAGGTCTACAACACATATAATAATTTAAATTGTAGCATGAACACCATCAGATTAAAGCTTTTTCCTTTTTCATTAAAAGATAAGCTAAAACATGGCTATAAAATTTAAGACCAGGATCCATTCATGCTTGGGTTGAAATGCAACAATAATTTTTATAGAAGTTTTTCCCATCTCATAGAACAAACTCTTTCAAAAGACAAATCACCACTATCACTCAAAAACCAAGAGAAACATTTTACCAAAGTTGGGATAGGTATCGAGACTTGCTTAGTACTTGCCCTCATCATGGTTTTGAAACATGGAGATTGGTTTCACATTTCTATGAAGGGTTAACACCTATAGATAGGCAAATGGTTGAATTGATGTGATAAAAATATTAATATCTCTTAGTCCAATGCCTTGGTATGATATAAATATTAATTTTCTTACTTTAGGAGATTTGCGAGCTGATTAGAGTACCCAAGATAAACAAAAGTTTTTGAACGAAGTGAAGAACTTTTATTAGGATGACCCTAACTTATTCAAATATTTTCCTGATCAAATCTTTCAAAATGGATTTTATTAGCCCACCATGTTCAAGGACACGCATGCCTTCTGCAAAACTTGTGAAAATTATCAAAAAGTTGATACTGATAAAAATGTTTTGGTTTATAATTCTCAACTCTATTCATTCCCTAGAGAGCTAAGATCAAGATGGAGTAATCCTTATGGGGCTTGTGATATTAAGAATTCAATTAATGACAATGTTTTTAAGGAAAATGGACATCGTTTTAAAGCTTACTTTGATAATTTTCCTAGTGAAAATGAATCAACTGGTTTGAATGATCTTGTAGATAAAGGTTGATTATTTTGTTTTTCTCACTTTGTTTTTATGTTTTTTTTTAGTGATAGTTTCTCTCACCTCGGTCAAATGTCGGACAACGGTACTCCGTGACTGATTAGTACTTAAAAGTGCATTCTCATTAAGGATTTATGTCATCATATTGCACCTAAAGTATCATTAAATTCCCTAACAAAAGCATGTTTTATATTAGCAAGTCTAAAAATATAATATACCTTTAATTCATGGTAAATGTTCATCCTAAATGCAGGTCTATCACATAAATAAAAGGATTGATTGATGAGTTTAAGGATTGAAATTGAAAGGATAAAAAGAAGGCCAAACTTAGCAAAGTGTTGCTGGTGCATTCCAAACTCGAACACCATTCAGTAATTTGATCATATCTGGAGCTATAGATATCAGATTTAGGTTCATTTTATATCGATGGAAAGGTAAGACATAGACCTACAACTTTCATATGAACTCAAAGACTCAGTTCTGCCATTTTCAAGCTCAAATCTTAGCAACAACGAAGACGTCGGAAGCTGTCCTGCAGCTCAAGCACTATTCGGTTTTTGGCTCATATCTTGAGTTCTAGAAGTCCAAATGAGCTCTGGTTTTTTTTTTTATGGAAAGCTGAGACAATTGCCCACAGCTTCCACAATTCAGTTGGCTATAATTCTGATGTGAGCAATGATGTTTTGGCCAGGCAACAATATCAAAAATCAGCCTACAATATCAAAAAACCAGCAGCCATTAATGTCAAAAACCAGTCACCAAATCAATGGATGCCCACCAATTCTTCAATCAATCAATAGTTCTGAAACTTAGCCTATAGAAGGAGGCATTGTCCATGTATTTAGTCATATTAATTTTCAGATCAAAGTTATCTTCTTGCTTTCTCTCTACATCTTTGTAATGTTCAAGTTTTCTTTTATGCTATAGTAATCTCTTGTTTATGCTCTTTCATTTCCTTTCCTATACTTAGTTAGCTTATATTATGTTTATGTTCTTATATTGTTTATTTATTTTTTTTCTCCTTCTTAATGTTTAGCTAAGTTAATTATGTCAAGGTGAAAAGGTTTCTCTAATGGTGTTAGAATACGTATAATATAAACTCAACATGAGCTTTAAATCTTTATATCCAAGAAAGATTGTTATTAACATGTTTTATCTTTTTATCTTACTAATTCTTAATACCTTGCTTATTAAATGGTTAATTTAGATTTGTGTTGTATAATATTTGGTACATCAAATGCTTGATCCTTCATAGTTTTCGGCCGACATCGTTATTATGATTGGAACTTGATTTGTTGTTAACATAAACTAGCAACATGAATGCTTGATGATATTTATAAGTATGGTATTACTTAGATAAGATAATTAATATGATCATGTTAGTAATTTATAATGAGCTAATAACGAGAAATCATCCGATTAGAACCTCCTTTGTGTGTGGTTTCTAGTTGAGTAATAAAAAGAGTTTATATTATATTTATTTGAAATACAATTAGTCAACCTATAACCTTGACATATGTTTTGTTATTGTTTAATCCTTACATCAATATCACATCCCAAAACTTTCTTCAACTCTTTTTCTGTTATTATTCTCTTCAACTCTTTTTCTTTATTTGTAATTTATATAATTCACCTCCCTGTGGTTCGACCCTGGTCTTGCCGGGTTATTTTACTTTGATACTCCTGCACTTGGGATAAGACATCAACTCTTTGATCGTGTTAGTGACTTAAGTTAGTTCTTTCAGTTTCCCATAATAACTGATATCTATGTGCAATTCTTTGAATCTCTCCTCCAAATCTCATTTGAAAATCGACACTAATCTTGAAAAATTGAAAAGGTATTTTCCCGTTTTGCCTCAGAATGCAATTACAAAAATTTACTATGCTAGATGTGCAAGATTGAGATTGTTAATGAATCATGGAATTCCTGAAGATATTTGCTGGTTGATTGAAGCAAATGTTCGATTATCAGGTGAGTCCTCTAATTCCTTCATTTCACACATGCCTAGAATAGGTAAAAGCACTTTTGCAAAAAACATCATCTTGGTTAGGTGCTAGCTGAGAGAAAGATGCATTTAGTGTATCGGGAAGGCAGTCTTGGGTTAATGGGAGGTGTGTCAATAGTTGCATTTATAGGAGGCAGTCAAGTTTTGGGGGTTGTCCCCAAAGCTTTAGCCGAAGGGGACATCATTGGAAAAACAATTGGAGAGGAATTACATGTCTCTACAATGTCTGATAGAATGAATACAATGTTTAACCATGTCGATGCCTTCATTGCTTTACCAGGTGGTCTAGGTACATTGGAAGAGATCTTTCATATTTCCTCTTGGGCCCAACTGAACATTCACCATAAACCTATAGGTTTGTTAAATGTTAATGGTTTTTATGATAATTTGTTATCTTTTCTTGATCAAGCTGTGGAACAGGAATTTCTAACATCTTCTACACGACAAATCATAATCTCTGCTGCTACTGCTGAACAATTGATTGACCAACTATAATCTTTCATTTCTATAATTGATACCTTCATGAGTCGTATAAATTGGTCATCTAAGAAAAGCTATAAAAAGCTTAGATTGGATTTGAGTCTTCATTTGTAATTTTTATGTCTTCTTGTTTTATTATTGTGTTTTGTTATTTCTTATTTTTGTTTCAATGTGTTTCAGGTTTGTTAGTGTTCGTTATTTCAGGTGATATCTTCTATACTCTATCTTTCTACCTTAGAACATTAAGGACAATGTCTCGTTTTGGTTGGGGGGAGAGGGTAGTAGTTGATAAAAAAAAATTGTTTTCCATTTCATAAAGCATGTACAAAATTGTTATTACTAGAATGGCAGAGTAAATGAGCTTTTTTCACTCTTGAAACGCATATTAGTAATCATTCTTAACAAGGTCTATTATAATATGACACGACTAAAAGATTGATGTCTTCTCCCAAGTGCAGGAGTGTCGAAGTAATAAATAATCTGGCAAGACCGGGGTCGAACCATAGGGAGGTTAATTGTACAAAATATAAACAACAATAACAACAACAACAACAATAGTAATAATAATAATAATAATAATAATAATAAAGAAAGAGAAGAAGAAGAAGATGATGATGATGATTAATGTAACAATTAAACAATGATAATAACAAATGTCAAGGTTAGAGGATCCACTAATGATATGTCAAACAAGTATAGTATAAACTCTTATTATTCGATTGGAAACCACACATAAAGGAGGTTCCAATCATATTATAGATTACATCTCTTTTCTAAGTTTGGCCATCTCTTTATCCTTGCAATTTAAGTTCTTCAAGTCATCAATCAATCCTTTCATTTATGTGATAGGCCTGCATTAAAAATAGACATTTACCATAAATTATAGGTATCTTATATTATTAGATACATTATTATAAAACATATTTTAGTTAAGGAGTTATTGATACTTCAAGTGCAAAATGATGATGTAAAACCATGATAAAAATGCACTTTTAAGTACTAATCACACCCCCCAACCAGCTTATTACTAGTCCCTAGTAATCAAAGCGTTAAAATAGAAAACAAATTTGCAAATTTCACAAAGCAAGGTATTCATCATTTAACTTCCATTAGTCTATCCAGATAAACAAACTCTCATTAAATTTATATATCTGCTCAATACCTCTTAACAAGATATTAATAAACCTTTCTTTTGTGCTCAATGTATCAACACATAATTATGGGGCTTTTCTTGGAAGAAAACAAAATTTTTGTTCTAATGTTTAAGGTTAACTTCCTTGGGTTGGGATTATTATTTTTGTCTTTTTTTTTTCTTCTTTTTTTTTTAACTCTATATACATATACTTTAAAAACATCATGCATCTTTAACCCATGTAACGAGCTTTCAGCTAATGACTCCCAGACCAGTTGGTCTTAGGGCATTAGGTGTTAAGACACCCCTACGAGCTTAGTAACTCGGGTCGCAGATACTGATATGTAGATAGTGCAATGTTTGATTCCCTTAAGCTTTTCTCCTCAACCCATGTAACAAGCGTTGGGCCAATAGCTCTCAAGTCAGTTGACTTTAGGGTATTAGGTGTTAAAACACCCCTTCGGACTTAATTGCTTAGGTTAGGGAGGCTACGAAACCAAACTTATCTACATTTTTATTATCATCATTTTTTTTTCTTTTTTTTTTCATGTTTTTATTTTTTTCTTTTTAATTATATACAATCCCTTTCCCTTAGTTGTTACCTTTAACAAAAGAACATAAATAATGTAATAATCCAATATGCAACCCACAATCAAATGTTAAAGTGTGTGTGTGTAAATTAAGGTTTAAAAATACATGTTAAATAAGTATATGAGCAGAATTAAGTGGTAACAATACGAGAGTTTGTAAACCTGAATATTTCAGGAAGTATTATAATAGACCTTGTTAAGAATGGTTACTAAGATGCGTCTCAAGAGTCACTTTAACAAAAGAACTCCTTTACTCTGCCATCCTAGTAACAACAATTATGCACATATTATATGAATTGAAAAACAATTTTTTTTATCAACTACTACCCTCTCCCCACAACCAAAACGAGACATTGTCCTCAATGTTCTAAGGTAGAAAGATAGAGTATAGAAGATATCACCTGAAATAACGAATACTGACAAAACCTGAAACACACTAAAACAAAAATAAGAAATAATAAAACACAATAATAAAACCAAAAGACACAAAAATTCACACATGAAGGCTCAAATCCAATCTAAGCTTTTTACGGCTTCCTGTAGATGACCAATTTATGCGACTCATGGAAGGATCAATCACAGGAATGAAAGATTGTAGTTGGTCGATCAATTGTTCAGCAGTAGTAGCAGAGATTATGATTTGTCATGCATAAGATGTTAGAAATTCCTGTTCCACAACATGATCAAGAAAAGACAACAACTTATCATAATAACCATTAACATTTAACAAACCTATGAGTATATGGTGAATGTGCAATTGAGCCCAAGAGGAAATATGAAAGATCTCTTCCAATGTGCCTAGACCACCTGGTAAAGCAATGAAGGCATTAACATGGTTAAACATTGCATTCATTCGAGCCAACATTGTGGAGACCTGAAGTTCCTCTCCAATTGTTTTTCTAATGATGTCCCCTTGTGCCAAAGCTTCAGGCACGACTTCTAAAACTTGACTACCTCCTAAAAATGCAGCTATTGACACACCTCCCATTAACCCAATACTACCTCCCCCATACACTAAATGAATCTTTCTCTCAACTAGCACCTAACCAAGATGATTTGCTGATTCTAAAAACTCCTTTTCTTTCCCAAGACTAGATCCACCGAAAACACAAATATTTTTTATTTGATGACTCGAGGAACTTGCCATTTCTACACACTTCTCTATTTGTTGAATGTATGGGTTAAGTAGAAATGAAAGGAAGGAAAAGAGGGTTTTATAGATGAGAAATTAGAAAGGCAATCATAACACCTATATATAGGCCAGTTGGAGTCTCACACTCTCTCTCTCTCTTTATTTATTTATTTATTTACTTTTGAAAAAGCATGTGTATGTACAGGTAGTTGTGATTGTGGCTCACATCTTCCCTTGGTTTTACGTCCAAGAACGGCTTAAACGCCCTCTATGGGTCGGGGATAGGCTTCCCATCCAGTTTTCTTAAAAACTGACAAACAGGATCTTTTTTAGTCAGATTCCCAAGACTAAGTCGATCATGTTCTTTATGAAATAGTGGCCATAAATCATGAATTGCACGATGCACATCTCCACTAGGATGCATCTCAAGAGTTAATAAAAGATTATCTAGAGACTCCTTACTCAGGCCATCCTTAATGAATTGTATTTTATCTTCACGGTTTATAGATACCATTCCTAAAGAACGACATTGTGTATTACAAGTCCATCTAGCACATCAATGACAGACTTCTAGTCGTTTTGCACGACGCCTCTTTGCAAAAGTGCTTTTACCTGTTCCAGGCATGTGTGAAATGAAGAAGTTAGAGGACTCACCTAATAATCGAACTTTTGCTTCAATCAACCAGTGAATAGCTTCAGGAATTCCATGATTCATTAATAATCTCAATCTTGCACATCTAGAACGGAAAATTTTTGTAATCACATTTTGAGGTAGAGCGGGAAAATACTTTTTCAATTTTTCAAGATTAGTGTCCATTTTCAAATGAGAATTGGAAGAGAGATTGAAAGAATTGCACAGATATATACAAAGATATTAGTAATTGTGGGAAACTAAAAGAACTGACTTAAGTCACGGAGTACCGTTATCCGCCATTTGACCGGGGTGAGAGAAACTAGCAAAAATCACTCAAAAAGAAACACAAAAACAATGTGAGAAAAAAAAATCAACCTTTATCTACAAGATCATTCCAACCAGTTGATTCATTTTTACTAGGAAAATTATCAAAGTAAGGTTTCAAACGATGTCCATTTTCCTTAAAATCATTGTCATTCATTGAATTCTCAATATCACAGGCCCCATAAGGATTGCTGCATCTTGGTCTTAGCTCTCTAGGGAATGCATAGAGTTGAGAATTATAAAACAAAATTGTTTGACCAGTATCAATCTTTTGACAATTTTCACAAGTTTTGCAGAATGCATGCGTGTCCTTGATCATGGTGGGCCAATAAAATCCATTTTGAAAGATTTTTGCAATTGTCTTTTTTGATGAGAAATAACTTCCACATGCTTCAGAATGACAAAGTTTAATGACACTACTTACCTCATTGTCGGGAATGAATCTTTGAAATATTTGATCAGGACAATGTTTGAATAAGTTAGGGTCATCACAATAAAAAGTCTTCACTTCGTTCAAAAACTTTTCTTTGTCTTGGGTACTCCAATCAGCTGGCAAATCTCCTAAAGCAAGAAAATTGATATTTTTATCATACCAAGGCATTGGACTACAAGAAAGTAAGGATTCGGTAGGAAAGTAATCATCGATTGGTGTGATGTCAAATGTCGAATTTGTTGTCACTTTTGACAAAAGATCTGCAACAACATTTTCAGTGCATTTTTCATCCGTTATGTTTTCCTCAGAATAAATCATTTTCAAATCTTCAGATTCATCCAAGTCATTTTTACTTAAAGTAGATTCAAGTTGATCATAAACTAATTCGTCAATATGATCTACTTCTTGTAAATCATTATCATCTCCAAGTTGCTTGCAAATGTTGAAAATATTCATCTCCAATGTCATGTTTCCAAATGATAGCTTCATCATTCCATTCCTACAATTAATCAATGCATTAGAACTTGCAAGAAATGGACATCCTAAAATAATGGGAAATGAATTACATGCTTCAACAGGTTGTGTGTCCAAGACAATAAAATCCACAGGATAAATGAATTTATCGACTTGTACTAACACATCTTCAATTATTCCTCTAGGCACTTTTATAAATCTATCGGCAAGTAAAAGAGTTATAGAAGTTGGTTTTAACTCACCTAGATAGAGACTCTAAAAAACTGAATATGGAAGTAAATTCACACTAGCACCAAGGCAAGTAAGGCTCTTTCAATTTTATGCTTTCCAATAAATCAAGAAATTGTAGGACAACCAGGGTCTTTATATTTCAAAGCATTATTGTTGTGAAGAATAGCACTTACTTGTTCGGCTATAAAGGCTTTCTTTTTCACATTCAGTTTCCTCTTCACAGTGCATAGATCTTTCAAAAATTTAGCATAGGAAGGAACTTGTTTTATAGCATTCAGCAAAGGTATATTGATCCTTACCTGTTTGAAAGTTTCAAAAATTTCAGAGTTGTGATTGACTTTCCTTTGTTTAGTCATGGCATGAGGAAATGGAAGTGCTGGCAGAGAATCAGTCTTTTCTTTGCAATTTTCAGATTCAACCCCTTCCTTACCCTTAGAGATTGACTCATCATCTTTCTCGTAAGGTTCAAGAGAGGGCTTTTCAATAACCTTACCACTGCACAGAGTAGTGACTGATTTGACTTGATCCATATGTTGGCTTCCGGAACTACTTGCATTTGCATTGCATTGCCCTTTGGGATTTTGTTGCGGTTAAGACGGAAACTTACCTTTCTCTTACAAACTGAGAGCAGATGTTAATTTAGCAAGAGTATCTTTAAAATCTATCATGTTTTGAGCAAGTTGAGTATTGATTGTCTCTTGCTTTTCAATGAATGCATGCAATGTTTCCTCAAGATTTCTTCTAAGAGGTGGAGCATAAGGAGATACATATCCATGAGAATTTTGGAAATTGTGGTGTGCTTGAAATGGTGGTTGTGAAGTTTGTGCATTGTTGTTCTCACTCTTCCAACTGAGATTTGGGTGATTTCTCCAACCAGGGTTGTATGTTTGGGAGTATGGGTTGTGGTTGGGCCTTTGGAAACTGTTTAAAGAATGGGCTTGTTCATGGAGACATTCCTTAAAAGAAGGCAAGGTTGGACAATCATTGGTTGAGTGTTTATTTGTTTCACAGATTTGACACATAATGTTTTCAACATATTTTAATTGACCACTCTTTTTTCAATTCTAGTGCCTCGACTTTTCTAGCTAAAGATGCAAACTTGGCTTGAAGGTCCTTGACACGACTAAAAGATTGATGTCTTCTCCCAAGTGCAGGAGTGTCGAAGTAATAAATAACCCGGCAAGACCGGGGTCGAACCACAGGGAGGTTATTTGTACAAATTATAAATAACAATAATACCACAACAATAACAACAACAATAACAACAACAATAATAATAATAATAACAATAATAATAATAATAATAATAATACTAATAATAATAATAGTAGTAGTAGTAGTAATAGTAGTAGTAATAATAATAATAATGAAGAAAGAGAAGAAGAAGATGATGATGATAACTTGGAGATGGAAAATTAATGTAAGGATTAAACAATAATAATAACAAATGTCAAGGTTAGAGATTCCACTAATGGAATATCAAACAAGAATAGTATAAACTCTTATTATTGAATTGGAAACCACACACAAAGGAGGTTCCAATCAGATT
>NW_011503230.1:0-12202 GCF_000495115.2 Populus euphratica
TGTCACAGTTTTTTTAAAAGTAATTCTTGACTGTTTTTTTTAAAGAAAATCAATGAACAGTGAAAATACTTTTTACTATTTTGTAGGACAGATCAGATTCAAAGTTAAAAATATATTCAACCGGTTCTAAACCAACAAAATAAAAAATATTTTTTTATTTTTAATTATATTTTATTAAAAAAAATTAATGTTAAATATTATTTAATAACACTACATAAATTAGATGGAGATAACTTAATGACGTAATATTTGTAGAATTTGACCGCAATACCAATTTTCTTCCTAATTATATTTTACCTGATGTTGTTGCGCTCTTAAAAAATTTATGAAAGTTGTAGTCTTTATCAGATATATTTCATACATGATAGAATTATAAATAGCTTAATAGAATAATAAAAAATATTTTATATAAAAATATTATTATTTCATGATATAATAACAATAGTTAAATCTATAATATTTAAATTAAAACACGTCAATATATATATATATATATATATTATTTTATAACCTCAATTTCAAAACCATTCTTAACCAAATACATTAAACTACTTTTTATTCAACTTTAATTTTAATCATAATTTTAATTAAATATATATTTTTCCAAGTCAACCTTAACTAAAAATACTTTTCATGAAACAATTTTTTTTAAATCAAAACCACAACTATTATCACAGTTTCAAATACACTCACATTGCTTAAGTCACTATAACGCTGTAGTAATGTGAAAAGGTAGACTTTCATCCTTGATATTCTTGTTTTCTTGCAACTTGGTCATTTAATTATTATTATTTTTTGTTTTTGTTTGAATTTTTTTTCATTACTTTTTAGTTTTTAGATTTTAAAAGAAGAAAGAAAATGTTATCCAAAAATAATAACGAAAGAGAAATTTTTGTTAACCATAAAAAATATTAAATTTGATATTAATGAGTTTTTTTTTAAGATGAGAGTCATTTTGCCCACTACTAGAAAAACTGGAAAATGCTAACAAAATATTTTTTTGCTACTTAGGCAAAATATCATGTATGATTTAGGCAAAATGGTATTGATTTTGATTATTATTGGAGTCCAAAAATGTTTTGATTGACTACATTTGTTGCATCAATATGCATGTAAGAAACATGTATAAATGCTTAAAATGGTCTTATCAATATTCCAACGAGCATAAATATTTAGAAAGTTATACTAAATGACTAGTTTAAGCTCTCTTTTTTAAATAAAAAACTATATAATTAATTAGAACATAAGTTTGTTCGACCATCACATCACAAAAAAAAAAAGAAAAAACAATAAAACATCTAATTAGAGGAACCTAAGCTTTAGGAAAGCTAAGGACAATGGAACACTTGCTACTAAGAATTCAAGATGAGAAAAAGAGAGCAGGAATCTCAGATCACTTCTGATAAGAACTAACTGATTGAGATCTTCCACTTGAGAGACATATCACACTAATCAAGTCCATTTCTTTTCACCATATGTTCATCTACAAGTAGCTAAATCTTTATCCCTGCCTGGAAACAAATGATTGACCGAAAGATCACAAGATGTAGAAAAAAAACAAAATACCCGCACATCATTTAATTGATTCATAACCAAGCAATAAAATCAGATATGTTGTGCACTCCTTGTTTAGCCAAGTGGTTTGCCATATGATTACTCTCACAATAAAAGTAAGTACAGATGATTAAATCAAAATATGAAACTTGTTTCTTAACTAAAGAGAAAAATTTATGATGAAACTAAGACCTATTATGAGAGTTATTCATTCAACTAATGACATTGACGGAATCAAATTCAATAATAATATGATTATGATATAGGAAGCAATTAAAGTCTGATAATTCAATAGTTTTGACTAGTTTAAGCTTTATAAAAGCCCATCTCTTCGTAAAAATAATAAAAAAAGAAAATCCAAGTTAATATTCTTATCTCATTTATTCTTATATATAACCTTATATAACCCTTTTTTATATTCCTGATTCATCTAAAAACAAGGTTAAAGTGTTATGAGTAAAATCCCTCCTATTTCATAATATATTCATTCAACTTTATTAAAAGTGTAATATTATGGAACACTTACAAATACTTTTGAATGGCTTCTAAAGGCTATTTGAATTGTTTAATATTTTTCCATTTATAAGTATTGTTAAGAAAGGTTTTGGTCTTTGACTTATGAAAAAGATTGTGATAGGCTTGATTCATAATCCGTAAAAAGATTGGGTTTCAATCTTGTGCCCATAAAAAGATTTTGTTTGATTTAATTCTTAGTCTATAAAAGGACCAGCTTCTAATTTGGAGCCTGAAAAAAAATTGTGATAGATTTGATCCTTAACCCACAAAAAAATTGAATTTAATCTTAATCCCAAAAAAAATTATGTAAAGATTTGGTCTCACTCGCTAAGAAAACTATGTGTGATAAAGAACACTTAATTTAAGGTTCAAAGAGTGAAGCATGTAATTTTCCAAACCACCATAAAAATATTGGTTCACACTCTCTTAACTTTATCTCTTCATTTATTGTATTGATTTTTTCATGTATTTTTAATCTTGTCTTCGTTATTGTTTCGACTTATTTGCATATATCTACAAGTTATATTATATATTATTTTATGTTAAGAAAACGTTTTTAATTGACAATCTAATTCACCTTCCTTTTAAGTTCACTTAGGATTTTTAAATATCACAATAACAATAATAACAATTACCACTCCTCCACCATACCATTATCGATCACACCATTATCGTTGTCTTTTAATCAATATAATCATCATTTTATCACCATCTCATCATAACTTTCTTACACCTTCACTATTAAAATAATTCCCACTATCATCACTAGTTATTGTCTACATCCTACCACATTATAACCACTATCAATATTATTATTACCATAACAATCATCATCACTACCACCGATACTACTACTAACATAACTTTTACTATAAATGTTATCATTATAACTACTACTATCAACATCACCATCATCATCTCTATCATAAGCATTATAAATTTTCATATCACACTATCATTAATAAATAATTACATCAATTAATAACCCAATTGTTATCAATTATAGAATATTTTTTTTCTAAATTTTAAATAGAACCTGTAATTGACTAAAACTAACTGGACCAACAAATTATCTATCATTTTTTTTCAATTCAAAGTTATTCAACCTAAATTAATACATTTTAATTATTATCAATTCCATATAAAATCAACTCTCTTCAAATTTTCAACTTAGCCATAAAACAGATAAAAAATAACTGATAAATTAAATCATTTCTTTAATTCTAACATGTCTAAGTTACAAAATCACACTCAATTTCATCATCTGATAAATTAAATCTATTTTTATCAAATCCTAAATAAACTCTAAAATACAAATCATACTTTAATATAATAAAATTATCATATGATAAAACAAGAACACTTAAATATACAATAAAATTATAATTATTATAAATATATTTTAATAAATTAACTTAAAAAATAAATGAGTTACAACAAAAATGTGTAAGTTTGCTTATTTAAAAGAGTAAAACTTGACAAGAAATGGAACTAAAAGAGAAAAGTTGATGCTATTGGACAAAGATTGTATTGACATTAACGGGTTGGGTTGCTAGATTTGTAAGCAAGGTGCTAAAATTGATGAAGTGGGAGAGGAGAGAATTTTCAAGTGTTAATTAGTTTTAAAATTGCTGAATAAAGTTTTGTTTGAAATTTGACATGTCAGCAATGTTGATGGAATTTTTTTTCATTTTGTCATCATTTCCATATGAAATTACTAATCATATTTTTTCATCATAATTTTCATCTATAAACATCAATAAAATATTTTTATTGTCATTTTTATTGTTTTTTTCATTCTAATTCTTTAATAGTGGCTCATCGGCCATGCTAGAAAAAGTTAAGGGGTTTATATAAAATTTTTAGTTTTGATTTGATTTTTAAAATTATTTTAGGGTATTTTAGGGTTTAAAATTAGATAATTTAGCTTTCTATAATGTTTTAGAAATGTTTTCTAGTCCAATAAGCTAAAAGTAATCTTTAGTAGCTGAAAACCTCCAACTCGATTTTCTAATGGCAAGAAGGTTATTACAATAGATTAAATATAATATACTTTAATTTTATTTTATTTTTGATATTTTAAGGTCAATATATCACCCTCTTGATAAAAAAAGGTGTGAGCAAGCAAGGCTTGTTTAGATTCACTTGAGCTTATGCTTTTATTTTTTTAGGCCAAATGTGTGAAGGGGCATTGCCTCCTAGACTCATAATTATTTTTTAATTTAAAATAATTTTTATTTAAATTAATCATTACATTGCTATTTAACAAATCATCTAATCATTTTATACTTTGCAAATGAGATTATACCTTTTTTTTTTATTTGTAATCAGTTTTTTAACAATTATTTATGAGCCTAGTATATAAAAAATTACACATTAATATTAAAAGGAAATTAAACTTTCATTTGATTGTTAATTTTTATATGGTTTTCAAGAGTTAAGTATTCTTTGATTTTTCTAATATTGTCACATAAAAAATTATGATTTTTTTTAGACTTGCTTTTTACATTATAATGAGTTTATACACACACACACACACACACACACACACATGCTAATAATAAAAAAAAAATTATTTTCATAAAAAACAATAAGTTAAGAAGGAAATGCGAGTTTTGCATCCTAAAATAATCTCATTCCTTTGTTTAATTTATTGAGATTTTTGTAAATATGTTTTGAATTATCTTAGATTTTTATTAAAAAAAAAACATTGTTGTTAATAAATAAAATATTTGTAATTAGTTTTATGGTGGAGTTGATGTGAAAATAAAAAAAGAAAAGAGGTTATTTATTTTTATGTTTTAAAAATATTTTAAAAGAATTATTTTATTTTTTATTTATTTTATTTTAAATATTATTTTTGAGTTTTTTATATTGTTTTGATGTGTTGATGTTAAAAATATTGAAGATATTATCAAATTTACTAATGACAATACTAATACTAAACATAATCATGATAAAAGATTATTGTTATGATAAGAGATCATCAATACTAAAAATATTGAAGATATTATCAAATTTATTGATGATAATACTAATATTAAAGATAATCATGATTAGAGATTATTGTTATGATTAGAGATTATTGATACTAAAGTTAATTATGATCTCTAATCATATATGCACAAGAGATTATTAATGATACTGAAGATAATATTATATCCACTAAAGATAATCATGATCAGGAATTACTGATACTGAAGATAATCGTGATCTCTGATCATATCTACACAAGAGATTACAGATACTAAAGATAATGTTGTAGATATTCTAGGAATTAAGTGTATATTTTATCATTCATTGCATATTTAATTATAGCATTTTTGAATCAAGAATTGTAATATATATATTAGCATGTTGTAATAGTATTAATTAAGCAAGAAAATACAATTCTATAATTCTTCTTCCACACATCTATCTCTCTTTATTCTTTTATCTTGCATGATATCAAAGCCAATGAATCATGTCATATAAATGATTTCTTCTTCAATAAACACCGCAGACGCTGCTACTAATGGCAATCCTCCATTTGTTTCTCCTCCAACCATAAATGTTACAAAACTCTCAAAACACATCATGTTTGGAAAGCTCAATTAATCCCTTTCTTCCGTAGGCAAAGTCTCTTTAGATACCCTGATGGAACCATTCCCATCCCACCTAAAGAAGTCTCTATGGCTGAAACCTCCTCTGTCACCATCATAGTTATTATTCTCTTCTTTACAATATCAAAAAGCGTCCTTATTCAAATGGTTTCTTATACCACCTCTACTGCAATCTGGTGTGTTCTAGCAAAATCCTTCTCCTTTTAATCACGTGCTCGAGTTATTTAACTCCGTATTAAACTCATTAATACTTGTAAAGATGCATAATTAGCACATGACTTTTTTATACAGATCAAATGTATGACAGACGAGCTTGTTGTTGCCGACCATGCTCTTCACTATGATGAAATCATCTCCTATCTACAATCGGGTCTTGGCCATGATTATGACTCCTTTGTTACTACCATCACAACCTGTACAGATCATGTCACTTTAGAGGAAGTATGTGCCCTTTTACTCACCATAAAATCATGTTTGCTACATAACAATTCACCTATTATCTAGCCTACTATTCACGTTGCTACTTGTAAGCCCCCTTCGTTTTCCTACAGAGAACGAAATCAATACAGAGGTAGATACTAGAATTACAGATAACTCTCCTTCTATATTGGTTTCGATGGTAGGAACACATTTCATAGAGATACTATGATATGTCAAGTCTGTGATAAACATGGTCATTCTATAAAAAAAAAATGATATCATCAATTTAATGTTACCTTTTATGACAATGATGCCAAATCCAACAATCTTCATGGTCTGATGGCTATAACCAGTGCTATTTCTAAAACTGATTGACATTTTGATACAAGTTCTACACATCATCTCACCAATAACATGGCCATCTTGAATCTACGTAGTGAAGACTATACTAGTACAAATCAAGTCCTTACTGGAAATGGTTCATGTTTGCATATTTCTCAAATTGGTTCTTTTATTTTAACTCCCTCAAAAACACCATTTGTGCTAAAACAATTGCTTTTTGTCCCTGGAATTTAAAAAAATCTAATTTCTATTCAACGGTTTTGCAGTGATAATCTTATGTTTTTTGAATTTCATGATTTGTTTTTCTCATTAAGGATTACTTGGGGAAAATCCTTCATCACGGCACCTTTAAAAATGGTCTGCATTCATTCTCCAGCCTATGAGACATACTCCCTCCTCATGCACTCACTATTATACGAGCTTCTTACCAAATATGGCACAACAGGCTTGGTTATGCATCCTTTCCAGTTCTTTTAAAATCTATTTCTGCATTTACGTTACGTGTTACAAATAAAAGGCTTCTAGTTTGTTCAAATTGTTAACTAGCTAGAAGCAGTCAATTATCTTTTAAAGCCAATAATCATAAATCTAGTAATCCTTTAGACATAGTACATACTGATGTTTGGGGACCAACACCAATCTTGTCAAGCAGTAAAGCTCGATATTATTTATGTTTTTTTTATATTATTGCACTACATTTATATGGTTGTTTCCTCTTAAACTAAATCTAATAATGAGAAAGTCTTTCTGCTCTTTAAAAATTTTGTTGAACGACAATTTAATCATACAATAAAAAATATTTAATCTGAATGGGAAGGTGAATATCCCCGCATGTCTACACTTTTAACTCAAATTAGCATTCATCATCGTAGAGCATGTCCATACACCCATCATCATATGAGTGCAGTTGAACGTTGTAATAAATAAATTGTTGAAATATGTCTTTCTTTGCTTTTACATTCTAAACTTCCATAACAATTTTGGGAAAATGCTTTTCTCACGGTCACTTATATTATTCTCAATCAAAAATCTCTATACAAAATTGTTTATCGTTATACTCCTGATTATCATTTCCTTAAAGTTTTTAGTTGTTTTAGTTGTGCATGTTGGCCTTATCTTCAACCATAAAATAAACACAAAATTGATTTCAGATCTAAAAACTATATTTTTATTGGTTATAGCTTGGACCATCATGGATATAAATGTTTTGATGTTATAATAGGTAAAAATTATATATCCCATCATGTTGTTTTTTACGAAAACAATTTTCCATATAAAAGTCTTGAACAACACCCTTCTATCTGTCCAAACATAAATTCCACAGTCGTTCCATTTTCAAATACTATTTCTTTCCTATCACTAACATATGCAGGTGCCTGTGCAACTTCACCATTGCCATACATTGACTCCTATCTGCCAGCATCTTCTTCAACTTTAGAGCTAGCACCCCAACCATCAATAGATACTACCCTTGTTTCCTCTTCCCCAAGCACTGCATGTCTCTACCTCTCCCTCCTGCAAAACACCTCCCTCATTTACTGAAGCCTCCAAATCTTGTCACTAACACTCTGCGATGAATTCTGAATTTGATGCCTTGCTCTGCAATCAAACTTAGAAATTGGTTCCTCCATCACACCATTTTAATTTCATTACCTATAGCTAGATTAGATTAAGTAAAAAGTTGATGGCTTCATTGAAAGATATAAGGCATGAATGGTTGCTAAAGGTTACCATCAGCAGCTAGGGGTGGATTTTCATGAAACTTACAGTCCAGTTGTAAAACATGTAACTATTAAACTTGTTTTATCCATTGCAGTTTGTAGCAACTGGTCAATTTGTTAGTTGGATGTCCAAAATGCATTTCTCCACTGTAATTTGACATAAGTGGTTTACATGGATTAACCTCCAAGATTCAAACATCCTCAGTTTCCTGATCATATCTGTAAGCTCAAATACTCCTTATATGGCCTTAAACACTAGTGGTTTTCTCGCTTCACTGTTGTGTTGCTACAATTCGGGTTTGTTGATAATAAAGTAGACTTGTCACTCTTTGCACCCTAGAACTTCTAGCATCATATACATCCTTTTTTGTGTTGATGACATTATCAACACTAGTTCTAATAACGTTGTTATCATAAATATCATCTAATGTCTGCATAAGGAATTCATTATCATTGATCTTAGCACTTTCAATTTTTTTAAGCATTAAAGCTATCCGTGATGCTACACAACTCTATCTCACTCAACGTAAATACATTGTTGACCTTCTTACAAAATCCAAAATGGATGGTTCCAAGTTGTGTTCCACTCCAATATCCACTACTGTGGCATTGACAGCCACTGATACTGTAAAATTTGATGATCTTACCTTGTACAGAACCATTGTTGACAGCTTTTGTTATCTCTTCTTCACTCAGTCTGATATTATTTTCATCATTCTTCACGTTAGCAAGTTCATGCATCAATTGAAACAGTCCCACTGAATATGTGTAAAAAGAATATTGCGTTATCTCAAACACTTCATCTCCTACTATTTACTATTATCTAATAGCAACTCCTTCACATTTCAGGTATTCTCTGATGCAGATTAGGCAGGGGACATAAATTATTATCGACCTGTTAGTGCCTACTGTGTTTCTTGGCTTAAATTTAATTGCCTGACATATCAAACAATAGGCTATAGTTACTCATAGCAGTACTGATGCTGAATACAAAGCTCTCGTAGATATTATAGCTGAACTCCAATTATTACAATTTTTAATTGGAGAACTTGGTTTACACCTATCTTAAAAACCCACCTTTGATGTGATAATATAGGTGTCATGTATCTATCCTCTAATTTAGTGTTTCATGCACGCACAAAAAACTTAGAGATTGATCTAAAAAAAATAGCTATTATTTTTTTGTCTAGTCATGATCAGTTAGCCGATCTCTTTACTAAACCACTCTCTATTGCATAGTTCAATCTTTTATGCTCCAATCTCAATGTTCGTAACCTCCCGTTCAGATTATGGAGGTGTGTTGAACATATTATCAAATCTAGTGAAGATAATACTAATATAGAAGATAATTATGATCAGGGATCACTGGCACTAAAGATAATCATGATCTCTGTTTATATTTGCACAAGATATTATTACTGATACTAAAGATAATCATGATCATTGATTTTTGATTTTTGATACTGAAGATAGTATCATATCTACTGAAGGTAATACTGATATGGAAGATAATCATTATTAGGGATCACTGATACTAAAGATAATCATGATCTTTAATCATATTTGCATAAGAGATTACTGATACTAAAGATAATTGTGATCATATCTACAATAAATATTCTAGGAATTAAGTGTATATCCTATCATTCATTAAATTCTTAATTTTTGAATCAAGAATTGTAATATATATAGTACCATGATGTAATAGCGTTGATTAAGCAAGAAAATATAATTCTGTAATTCTTTTTCCACACATCTCTCTCTTTATTTTTTTTATCTTGCAAAAAATAATTTAAAAAAATAAAAATATATATTATTTTGATGTATTTATGAATAAAAATACTTTAAGATATAACAGCTATCATATTATAAAACATTCCAATAAAAAATTGCTCAGCTGGTTAAAGTTGTTAACGGGGCGTGATGGGTTGTTAGAATTTCTTGATGGATTTTAGATTCGATAGTTATGGGTTTTTCGGTGATTAATTGGCATGATTAGGATAGGGATTTTGGTTGGTTCATAATGGAGAGAAGGGGAAGATAGGCTTTGCCTTGGAAAAAGAAGGTGGGTCCCTTTTGTTGTCCTTGTCATTCTCGATATGGTATATAAAACAAAACTTATTCAAAGTAAATCAAATGACAATCTATCCCATTGTGGCTGACTGGTTATTTGAATTCGATTCTTGCTTATCATACAACGCTTAAGAATTATACAAAACCCAAATCCTCTAAAACTTCAATAAACATCTAACCAAGAAATGTGCACTTGGGAAAAGCTTTCTACCATAAAGCTAATTGTGGCATTGAACTTGCTCTTGACGAGTGCATTGCTATTCTGAACTACATGCATGAACTCAAAAGGATTATTGAGAGAGCCGAGTTTAGAGAAAATGAATGATTTTAAAACCAAACTCGTTTTCACAGCAACCATTAATATTATAATTATTAAACTCAATCACCTAACACGGGTCGTGAATCAAACAAATTAATTTATGTTAATTTAAGTTTTTTAAATAAATTAAAATGATATCATTTAAATTTTTCATTAAGAAATTAATAAACTTTTATTAAGTTAATCAAGGCAAGAATCAACTTATATTTTTTATTAATTCAGATCAATATGTAAGCTCTTTTTATGTTTTTATAAAACTCGATATAAATCCAATTTAACAAATAATTCCTTATATTTTGTGAAACCTGATATGAGATATGAGATATGACCTAGATCAATCAATTGAATAAATTTAATAACTCCAAGTAATATACCATGATCAGTCCACCATAAACAGTCTCAAAATGATTATTTGCCATGATTTGAACTATGTATTATTGTCTATTATACAATTTGTTATAGATTTGTTTATCAAGGTTTTAGGTCAATGACCTCTTTACCTCTATGTTGTATTAGGCAAGGTACATATAAGGAAATTAACCTTTATTTTCACTGTCCCTATAAAACTGAGGCATATATAATAATCAAGCATATCATCATATTTTCTTTATAGCAAGCTAATATGATGCGTGAATCATAACTTGTCATTTAGGGTTACTTCTTCTCATTCTCTATTAAAACTAGCACAACCATTACATTCCACACAAAGAGGAACACCAAGCATAAAAGAAAATGGTTATGGAAGAGAGATGCTTCAAATGGAGGAATTCATGACGCCACCTCGATAGGAGTGTTAAATACTATTTATGTAGTCTTGTTTATTAAGGATAGAATAATATTTTCAATTTGATCTATATATACTTTATTTGTATTTAGGTCAAGACTGTGCACTTATAATAAACAAATTATTAAGAATTCTAGCCTTCTTTTTGTGTTTGTTCTTAATTAATTTACATGGTATCAGAGCTAGTTTTATGGAACGAGGCTTAATCCTGAACACAACTTCTCTTCAATTTCTATAATTATTTTGGTATTTCATCTTCCCTTCAGCTTCTGTAATTTGGTATTTGCGTTCAGTTTTTGTAAATTTGTTTTATGTTTTAGAGTAATTGTATAATTTTGAGAAGATATTTATTTAATTTCTGTGATCTCTGTTCAGTTTTAGCAATTTGATATTTTATTTTCCGTTGCTTTTGCAACCTGGTTATCTATGATTGTTAATTATGACTACTGAAAAAGATGATTCGCTTTAGTTTGTGAGTGTAAGGTTGGATAAGAAAAACTATTTATATTGGAGTTATGTAATGAGAAATTTCCTTAAGGATAAAAAGATGTGGGGGTATGTTAGTGAAATTTATATGATACCTAAGAATATTGAGGTGGGGGGTGTTGTTTTGATAGATACATAGGAAGCAAATAATGCAAAGATCATTACTTGGATTAACAATTCTGTTGAGTATTCGAATAAACAACATATATCTCACACCTCACTTGTCTCTTCCTAATGTTTATCTTATTTTAAAACTTAAATTGAATCTTGTGTCTATTGATCAAATATGTGATTCTGGTAATTAATTAGTGTCATGTTTTCTAGTTCCTTTTATTGTATACAGGATCTGCAGTCTCAGAAACTGATTGGAACAAGTTGTATGGAG
>NW_011503240.1:0-12169 GCF_000495115.2 Populus euphratica
GCATTTGGTGTCCATGAATAAACAACATTAAAGATGTGGACTCGTTGACGAGGTAACTGGAATTAAGACAATTCAAACGATGCGTGCGCTTGAAGCTAAAGGAAGCAGGACGGCTCCCCATTATATAAGCCCTTGAATTAATAAAAGGGAACCCAAATCCAACAGCTCATAGCAGCCACAGAACCAGCAGGACATCATACTACTTCATATCTCTGTCTGTGGACTTGTTTCTTATTTCAAGTTCAACTACTCCCATATTCCGTTTCTTCTTCTGTAAGTAAATTCCCTCCCTCCTTCGCTCTTTGTGCGCGTTTTTTCATTAATTAAAATGGGCTGGAATCTTGTTTTCTGTTTAACATATATTTATCCCGTCTCTCCTTCATCTTACTTGAAGACTACTTCGATTTATCACTTCAAGATCAAACTAATAGGTGGTCAATCTAGGTGCCATTTTTTTTTTCTTGAACAGCTCGGTAACTAAAAACGAATGTCTCCCATTTTCTGATCCTTTATTATTATTATTAATCTTTGGTTGTATTCAAATGACCTCCATTAACAGGCCTCCATTAAAAGTTGCTGATTTTTTTGTGCTCTAGTGCGGTCGCAATACAAGTCTCTGCATATTCTGAGAGCAAATGGAGGATTAGATTAATATCTTGAGGTTCGAGCGATGGCTGGCGAGAACGGCAGAAGTGGTGATAAGAGTGTGGATGAGGCGAGCACATCAAAAAGCCTGGAGGTGGAGGAGAAGAGTTCTGGTGGAAGGGGGGACCAACAAGAGCCAGTGAAGAGTAAAGGAGATGAGGAAACTAAAACCGTTCCCTTTCCCAAGCTCTTTTCATTTGCGGATTCTACAGATATTTTGTTGATGATCCTTGGGACGATTGGTGCTGTTGGAAATGGAGCATCCTTTCCGATTATGTCAATACTGTTTGGTGATCTGGTTAATTCTTTTGGAAAAAACCAGAATAACAAAGATGTTGTGGATTCAGTTACTAAGGTAAACATAATCAACATGTATTCCTGTTTCAATCGAAACAAATGCTTTCAAGGATAAGTAACGTTATGCACCTTTCTTTCTGCTCTGGAAGATGTACAATTCAATTTTTGGAACTCAGTTTCTGATATAGATATGCTACGAACTATTCTTAGGTGGCTCTCAATTTTGTCTACTTGGGAATTGGTTCTGCTGTAGCATCATTTCTTCGTAAGTACTTTATTAACTCAACAATGCTACCTTACAGATACAAAGGACTTGTTTAACGCATCAAGCATTGTGGATTTATAAACTTGTTCTTGTTGTTTGTCAGAGGTGGCTTGCTGGATGGTCACGGGAGAGAGACAAGCTGCTCGGATAAGGGGTACATATTTGAAAACCATACTGAAGCAAGACGTTGCCTTTTTTGACAAGGAAACAAACACTGGAGAGGTTGTTGGTAGAATGTCTGGTGACACTGTTCTTATACAAGATGCTATGGGTGAAAAGGTACAACTCTGTTCTTATCAGATGGAAAAAGCACTCTGAATTTTATCCATATTGCCTATATTTTTTTCTGGCTAAATACCCCGTAATGTTCGTGCAGGTTGGGAAATTTATACAGCTGGTATCAACATTCATTGGAGGCTTCATCGTTGCATTTGTTAAAGGGTGGCTACTTACTCTTGTCATGCTATCCTCCATTCCCCTGCTTGTGATTGCTGGGGCAGGACTGGCCATCATAATAGCTAGGATGGCATCTCGTGGACAAACTGCTTACGCTAAAGCAGCGATTGTAGTAGAACAGGCTATTGGTTCAATTAGAACAGTACGTTTACATATAAAGAACAAGATATGCCTGCATAAAATTTCATTATATAATGTTAATTGTTTAAGTTGTATCCAGGTTGCATCATTTACCGGGGAGAAGCAAGCCATAAGTAATTACAAGAAGTTTCTTGCTACTGCGTATAACTCTGGTGTTCAAGAAGGTTTTACTGCTGGATTAGGTCTTGGCATCGTTATGCTATTTATTTTCTGCAGCTATGCTTTGGCAATATGGTTTGGTGGAAAGATGATTTTGGAAAAAGGATACACTGGGGGTGATGTGCTTAATGTGATTGTTGCTGTTTTAACCGGCTCTATGTGAGTTCCATTATGAAGCAATATCCACTTTAAAAAATTCTTTGTTTGTTTAATTTTATGGTTTAATCATATGAATGGTTCAGGTCCCTAGGGCAAGCATCTCCCTGCATGACAGCGTTTGCAGCTGGTCAAGCTGCAGCTTACAAGATGTTTGAGACTATAAATAGAAAGCCAGAGATAGATTCTTCGGATACAAGGGGAAAGATATTGGATGACATCAGTGGAGATGTAGAGTTGAGGGATGTGTATTTCACTTATCCAGCCAGACCAGATGAGCAGATATTTTCTGGATTCTCTCTTTTCATCCCTAGCGGAACAACTACCGCATTGGTTGGACAAAGTGGAAGCGGAAAGTCAACGGTGATCAGTCTGATAGAGAGATTTTATGATCCACAAGCTGGTGAAGTTCTCATAGATGGCACTAACCTCAAAGAGTTTCAGCTCAAGTGGATTCGGGAGAAAATTGGTCTTGTCAGCCAAGAACCCGTGTTGTTTGCATCCAGCATCAAGGATAACATTGCATATGGAAAAGATGGTGCAACTACTGACGAGATAAGAGCTGCAACTGAACTTGCCAATGCTGCTAAATTCATCGATAAACTACCTCAGGTTTTAAACTGGTTCCCTCTCCACAAATTTCTGGTGGTGTCATTTTTTTATGTTTTGGAGAGGAGGAGGTTCAGATCGCCTCAGTTTTTTTTATCTAATTTGGTTTCTACTATTGTATCCAGGGAATAGACACCATGGTTGGTGAACATGGAACTCAGCTGTCTGGGGGACAGAAGCAGAGAATTGCCATAGCAAGAGCCATTCTGAAAGATCCACGGATTTTACTTTTGGATGAAGCTACAAGCGCACTTGATGCAGAATCAGAAAGGATAGTACAGGAGGCATTGGACCGGATTATGGTCAATCGAACAACTGTAATTGTTGCCCACCGTTTGAGCACTGTGAGAAATGCTGATATGATTGCAGTTATTTACCGTGGGAAGATGGTTGAGAAAGGTATATAATTAAGCATGCATGATTATCATATGAAGAAACATCAAAATATCTCGCGATCCTGCGGAGAAATTCCTTTGCTGTAAACTTTCTGGTCTCTGCACTGCCACATATTCTCTATAGATCCAGGATCCAAAATATTTGATATTTTCAGTCATGTTAAGGATTTTTATACACATCATACGTTTTATTTAATATTTTATGAAACCTCCCCACTTATTTTCCTAGTTTCACATAGGCACGTAGCAGATATATATTCTATGCTGCACCATCATGATTCACGCACTCATTTTCTGCAGCCAAATCATTTCTGCAATCTACAATCTTAGTTAGGGTAATTTTCTGATTAATTCCAGAACTTGTTTAAGTCTTCTGGATAAGAGGGATTAAGGGAACTTTCTGGATTTTCATACATTATGTGAAATATCCTTTTCATTGATTGATCAGGTTCACATTCGGAACTCCTCAAGGATCCTGAAGGAGCTTATTCTCAGCTTATACGCTTACAAGAAGTTAACAAAGAGTCCAAACAAGAAACAGAAGACCCCAAGAAGTCAGCTCTTTCTGCAGAGTCCTTAAGACAGTCAAGTCAAAGAATCTCACTGAAACGGTCCATAAGTCGGGGATCATCTGGTGTAGGACATAGCAGTCGCAACTCGTTGTCAGTGTCATTTGGTTTGCCTACTGGATTAAATGTCCCTGATAATCCCACATCGGAATTAGAAGTTTCTACACAGACACAACAAGCTCCAGATGTCCCGATCAGCCGCCTTGCGTATCTCAACAAGCCAGAGGTTCCAGTGCTGATTGCTGGATCTATAGCTGCAATTCTCAATGGGGTCATATTTCCGATTTACGGTCTGCTACTTTCCAGCGTAATTAAAACATTTTTTGAACCACCTGATGAATTGAGAAAGGATTCCAAGTTCTGGGCACTTATGTTTATGACGCTTGGCCTGGCATCATTTGTGGTGTATCCAACACAGACATACTTATTTTCGGTGGCCGGTTGCAAATTAATCCAAAGGATCCGATCTATGTGTTTTGAGAAGGTGGTTCACATGGAGGTCGGTTGGTTCGACGACCCTGAGCACTCAAGCGGAGCCATTGGTGCTAGGCTGTCAGCGGATGCAGCAACAGTGCGTGCTCTGGTCGGAGATTCTCTTTCCCAGTTGGTTCAGAACATCGCATCAGCTGTTGCGGGTTTGGTCATTGCCTTTACTGCATGTTGGCAATTGGCATTCGTAATACTTGTACTCCTTCCTTTAATAGGACTCAATGGATTTGTACAAATAAAGTTCATGAAAGGATTCAGTGCGGATGCAAAGGTATGCTCTTTGATTCCTGACCTAGTATTTTATTACAGCAGCGAGCAAAAAAATACTAGTTTTGACATGTAAAAGAAGTTTAACTCATGTTCCATGGAGCCTTTCTCAGAAATCACCATTTGCTGCCTTTTCTATTTTAAATTAATAATCAAATGTGCCCAAAAAAAAAATAACAATCACATTCGCTGCTCTCAATGGTTGTAGAAAATGTACGAGGAAGCAAGTCAAGTTGCAAATGACGCTGTTGGCAGCATAAGAACTGTTGCCTCTTTCTGTGCTGAAGAGAAGGTGATGCAATTATACAGAAGGAAATGTGAAGGCCCTATGAGGACTGGAATAAGGCAAGGGATGATCAGTGGAACAGGATTTGGAGTTTCTTTCTTTTTACTGTTTTCTGTCTACGCAACCACTTTCTATGTAGGAGCTCAACTTGTCCGGCACGGGAAAACAACTTTCACGGAAGTTTTTCGAGTGGGTATATCTTCCTTGTGTATAAATTTTTCGATTTTTCGATGAGATCTTTATAGACATTAGAGTTTTCTTAATAACACTAAATTATGTGTCTACTCGTAGGTTTTCTTTGCTTTAACCATGGCAGCAATTGGAATTTCTCAATCAAGCTCCTTTGCTCCTGATTCCTCAAAAGCCAAGGGAGCAGCTGCTTCCATATTTGCTATTATAGACCGAAAGTCGAAGATTGATCCAAGTGATGAGTCGGGAAGGACATTAGACAACGTGAAAGGAGAAATTGAACTTCGTCATATAAGCTTCAAGTATCCAAGCAGGCCGGACATTGAAATTTTCCGAGACCTGAGCTTGGCTATTCATTCTGGCAAGGTCAATTATTCATGCTTCAATTCAAATCCTTTGTTGTTTTAAGAATAATGGAATTCTGAAAGGAGGAAACTCATATCATTTAAAATGCCTTCTTGTAGACTGTTGCCCTGGTTGGAGAAAGTGGAAGTGGGAAATCAACGGTGATCTCATTATTGCAAAGATTTTATGATCCCGATTCAGGGCATATAACTCTTGATGGAATTGACATTCAGAGTCTCCAACTTAAGTGGTTGAGGCAGCAGATGGGGCTTGTGAGCCAAGAACCTGTTCTCTTTAATGAAACAATCCGTGCCAACATTGCATATGGAAAGGAAGGGAATGCAACGGAAGTAGAAATACTAGCTGCATCGGAGCTGGCCAATGCACACAAGTTCATTAGTGGTTTACAACAGGTTAGAATTAACATTGTATCAGTAATTGTTTCCATTGATATCATCTTCTGCAAGTACAAGTAGTAACTTGATTTGCTCAAGCAATCAGTTGTGATATAACTTCCAGTTGGCCTTTGACTGATAAGAATCAAAGATAATTCACGCGCTATCTTTAGGTTGTTATCAGATTGAATATTTTGCTAAGATGCTTGTGTACTTTTGTTGACTTACGACCATGCAAAATGCAGGGGTACGATACTGTTGTTGGGGAGAGAGGAACCCAGTTGTCAGGGGGGCAGAAACAAAGGGTGGCTATTGCTCGCGCTATGGTCAAAAGTCCCAAAATACTTCTATTGGATGAGGCTACCAGTGCGCTAGATGCTGAATCTGAAAGAGTGGTTCAAGATGCACTGGACAGAGTAATGGTGAGTAGGACTACAGTGGTTGTCGCCCATCGGTTATCTACAATCAAGAACGCAGATGTTATTGCCGTGGTGAAAAATGGAGTTATTGTAGAGAAAGGAAAGCATGAGGCTTTGATCCATATCAAAGATGGCTTTTATGCCTCCTTAGTAGCTCTTCACATGAGTGCCTCAACTTCTTGATTCACCCCTGCAATTTTTCTAGCACCCATTATTTATGAAGGGCTGTCATCTTCTTGTTTCAAACGCTGGCGAAATTTTGTAAACATCAAGTTTTCTTGTTTCTTTAACGGAATAACACAGCAATTTCTGGTATACTACCGTGAACAACAGAAAAGGTTCCGCTGTGGTAGTAATTGATTATCAATCAACACAGATAATTAGCTTCTTTTGAGAATTAGAAATTAAGGAGAAGGTAACATTAGAGGCAATGACTAAAGTTTTCATGAAATCCTCAGATTCATGCGAAGCTGGATAGGAATCTGTTGTGGAGATCAAAGTAATGGATGACAGGTTATGACCCATGTCCTATGGTTTAGTCTCGTCACCGTTTGATGATACCTTGACACTGTAGGCATGCTAGATTCAAGGTTGGCCCTCCAATAATCAAATCGCAGGCCTAATTAAATTAATTAAATTCATTCCCTCTGCACGAGCATGTAAATTAATTACTGTATAAAACAATCGTAGATACACTCAGGTAGATCAGTTGCCCATTAACTTGCAAGTAATCGATGTTGAATCTAAGATGACTTGATGTTCAGTAGAAAGTGACTGCCATATTAATTTTAACAAAACTTGCACTAGAAGAACAAGAAAGGCTCACTGCATAGGAGTGGTGGGGATTATTAAAAGCTGAAACAGGGTGAGCAACCACCAAAACTAAATCTGAAATAATGACTTTCGATCCAGTTGTTCGGTAACTTTCTGCTGATTCTTCTTTTAATAAGGTTTTTGACCATCTTGTTTTTTATCTTTTCATTTCGCTTTTTTTTTTTTTGTTAATTAGTACCGTGCATGCTATTTTGTCTTTGAAGAATTTGGACTGCGGGAATTTATTTCTCCTAGAGGTGTATTATATTTGTTTCAGTGAAAATTTAGAAGGCCTGCAATTTGAAGTTGCAGATTTATTATTCTTTTGTAAACATCGTATCTTAACTTTAGTTAGTTAAGAAAGTCATCAGTCTGTATGAATTTATTATTTCATTACATGAAGTCTTATGCTCATTATATTTTAATTTTTTAATGAGTTTTACCTTATAATATTCTTATTATAGCTTATTTTAGAAACCTTCCTCTAATAACCTAAAGCCATACTTATATATTTTTCATTGTTGTATTATTTTGTGTGTGTATATTGAACGTTATCTACTCACTAAGTTGTTGAACTCACTATCTTATTATTTATCTTTTCAAGCTTATAGCTTGTTAGCGAGTTATTTTGTTGGACCTTCAGGACCTGCTCTTTTGATTGTTATGTGTACCTTCTTTTTATGTCCAGTTAGTGCTCCAAAATTATAAATTTATATGAACTTTTGTATTAAGACAATCAAATTATATTATCAAGTTTATTTTGTTATTAATGCTGCGTAAGTTTTTTAAAGAGTAAGTTTGCATGCAAATTTGAGTTTGTATAAATATAGAACTTTAAAGAAGAATCTTGTCCATGTATCGGTCATATATTTAGAATTCAGGTCCTGACATCCAAGGACGGAGCCTTGTAGAAGGCTTAGGTGGGCTGTAGCCCAGGTAAAAAAATTAATGCCGATCTATTACGTCAATAGTTCCTAAATAAATAGGAAAGTAATCCATACTTTTTGTCCCATGTGGAATGTCAAAAGAAGCCAGCAAAAAGGCTACCAATGTAAGTGCGCAGAGTTAATCACAGGGAAATCTCCCAGTTTTTTCTAACCTCCGACCCATTATACTTTGATGGCTTGCTTGCTTGTTTTGTTTAGCTTGTTTCCTTCGAGGTGTCGCTCTTTCAACCCTGTTATAAAAAAATATAATAACCCACTTTTTCTTTGATTTTTTCACGGAAAAACCTAACAAAAATAATTAATTGATTGTTTTCTTTAGTCTTTTGCATAAAACCTAAACAAAAATAATGTGTGAGAATTAAATTTACATGCTTTTCAACTAACATACTAACATGGAGTTTTAGCTTTTTATTTCTCAATAGCATACCGAAAAGCTATAAAAATATAAAATTATCAGGTAAAAATTTAGAAGTTTTAACTTTCATTTTGAATTCAATATTTTGCATTTACTGCAATAAATTATACCCTAAAAATCTAATAATTTAAATACATTAATTTTTTTTAATATTTTAATGGGTCTCAATTTATAGGTTATGATTCACTGAAACCTTATTAAGTGTATTGTTTTAATATGTATATAAAATAGAAGGAATTGTGACCAGATTGTTTAATAGTAATTTCTCTTTTGTGTTTTTTTTTTAATGAACCATTAATCTAGACCATAGTTTTTTAATTTTTTAAAACTATTTCAAGCCAAGCTAACATTAATTTGAGTTGAACTTGAACAAGCTAAGGTTATACACAACAACCATAATTGAAGTTACGAGGATATAACAAAAAATAAACACATGAAAAAAATGACATGAAGGTTGTGAGGTTCAAATTTAGACTCATGAAAAAACATGAAATAAACATATGAAAAAATAATTTACTAGTTATTTCAAAATTAAGTTTCTCAAATCTTCTTATAGTTTATATCACTATTTTATCCTTGTATATTCTGCATTTCATAAATATTTTATTATGATATTACTATCTTTTCATCTTGCATCCGATTTTCCTAATCCTTTTTACTTGAATAGATTATAAATTATAATAGAAAATCAATGATGCAAGAGAGAGAAAAATTATGCTTTCATTCTTTAAACCAAGCGAATAAACATCAACCAATAAAAAAAGAGTTCTTAACGGATTCTATAATGATTTATATTGAATGAGAACTTGTTAAAGATATTAATTTAAATTTTATTATAGATGAATTATATTCTACAAAATATCAAAGGATTCAATTTTGATAGTGTAATTTATTTTTATTTTCAATTTTATTTACTTTAAATTTTATTTTATTTTTTATATTTTATGTTATGTATTTGAATTAATATTTTATTATTAATTTGATAAATTTATATATACAAATTAATGATCAGTTAATAATTGATCTTAAAAAATAATTTATTTATATATACATTTATAATGTAGCCCGGGGCAAAAAACATTCCTAGTTCCGCCCTTGCTGACACCAATGATGAATTTGATAACTTCTATCAACATGAAGTATTAAAAGATAGTGCACACAACAACATACACTTCACAATAAAATAGAGTGGCAGAGCGAATGAGCAGAACTCTATTAGAAAGAACAAGAGCAATGTTGAAGGCTGCAGGTCTAGGAAAATCATTTTGGGTAGAAGCAGTCAATACCATCTGTTATATGATAAATTGATCCCTATTAACTATAATTGAGTTGAAGACACCGATAAAGATATGGATTGGAAAGCCAACTAATTATTCTTGATTGCAAATATTTGGAAGTCCTATATACGTGATGTACAATACTCAAGAAGTCAGCAAGCTAGATTTAAAATTTAGAAAATGTTTATTCTAGAGATATACTGATGGAGTGAAGAGGTATCGCTTGTGAGATCCTACGGCCCACAAGGTAGTCATCAGCAGAGATGTTATATTTGTATAAGATAAAATACAAATATAAGAACATAATAGCATTTTAAAGGAGACTACAGTAGTCCAGATGGAAAATATTGAAAATCATACTTCTTCTGAAGTTGTACTAGAGCATGAAGAACAAGAACAAGTAGAGTTTGAAACCCCTGAAGTTCAACGGTCAACTCATAAAAGAAGATCACAGGCTTGACATTCAGAATATGTTACTAAGAGTAACATTGCATACTGTTTTCTAACAGAGGATGGAGAACCATCAACTTTTTACGAGACTATCAAAAGCACAGATATATCTATGTAGATGACAACAATGCTAGAGGAGATTGAAACTCTACACAAGAATAACACTTGGGATTTTGTTCTGCTACCACAAGGAAGAAAGGTCATTGACAACAAATAGGTTTATAAGATAAAATGTGATGACAATGATTAAGTTGAGCAGTATCGTACTATATTGGTGGTGAAATGATATGCTCAGAAAAAATAAATAGACTTAAATGAGATATTTTCCCTATTGGTACGACTTACTACAATAATAGACCCCAACAAAGATCGAGTTCAAGAATTGAAGGCACAATTGACTAGGGAGTTTGATATGAAGGACTTGGGACTGGCAAACAAAATTCCAGGGATGCAAATTCACCGAGACAGAAGTAAAAGGAAGATTTGGCTTTCTCAAGAGAATTATTTGAAAAAAAATTTGCGATGCTTCAACATGCAAGATTATAAGTCAATTTCCACCCCATTTTCTATTAACTTCAAATTATCCTCAAGTATGTCTCCTAACAATGAAGTAGAGAGAATGGAGATGTCTCGAATACCGTATACATTACCAGTAGGAAGTTTAATGTTTACCATGATATGTACAAAATCATACATTGCACAAGTAGTGGGAGCAGTTAGTCGATATATGGCAAATCCTGATAGAGAGCATTTAAATACTATTAAGAGGATCTTGAGATACATCAAGGGTATCTTAGATGCTACATTATGTTATGGAGAATCAGAATTTACAATCAAAGGTTATGTTGATTCAGATTTTGTTATTGACCTTGAGAAAAGAAAATCCACAATAGGCCATGATTTCATAATTGTAAGAGGAGTTGTGAGCTGAGTCTCTAAACTTCAGACTGTTGTAGCGTTATCTACAACAAAAGCTACATAAGCTTGTAAAAAAGCAATATGGATGAAGAAACTTATAGAAGAGCTCGGGTGCAAACAAGAAAAGATTCTTTTATATTATGATAGTCAAAATGCCTTGTATATTGCAAGGAATCCAGTGTTTCATTTAAGAACAAAACACATAGATGTTTAGTATCACTTTGTTTGTGAAGTGGTGGAAGATGAAAGTGTGGATTTTCAAAAGGTCCACACAAAAAAAAATTCAACAGATGCTCTGACCAAACCAGTTAACTCTGATAAGTATATATGGTGCAGATCCTCTTATGGCCTAACAGGAACGTAAGCAGCATGAAAATTACAAGTATAGAAAGGATAGAAGAATCATAGATAATTAATTGTAAAGACTTGATTAAATCATCAAAGTCTTCAAGTGGAAGAATGTAAAACAACTTAATTAAATCCACCTAATTGGTGAAAGATGAGTTGTTAGACAAAAATAAGTGGGAGATGACTTCTTTGCATAATTGATGGAGTATGAATGAAAATAAATTATTAGCATAATTTATAGTATAATTAGTGTCATAATTTATAAAAATAACAAGTTAAACAAGATGTTAACTTATAACCCATTTTTATGGAGGCAAATTCTCATCAACAGGCTTAGACTTGTAAACACAAAAAAAACATAACACACACATCAGATAAACAAATAAATTATACCCAGGTAAATATATACATATAAATAACAAATATGTGCACATAATTTAGGCTCCTTTTTTTCTCTCAGGTTTGCACAAACCTAAACTTGAACAAACATGTATAATAACATGAACAGAAGCATAACAAGTACATTTCTTTCAGTTTTCCCTTGCAGCTATTTTTTTTTTAATCTATTTTTTTTCCCATATCAATACAACTACAAAGAAACTATTATGCAACACAATTTCTTTACCCAAAGAATCAATGCAACAAGCACGTAAAGAATAGACAACAAGGAATTTAATTAACATAGCCATGCAATTTAACAGAAGATATCTACTTTACTTTTCCTACTAAAATTCAACTTTTTATCTATGTCAACATATAACCAGTTTATTTCTTACAAATTATTTATTTCATGTATAACTATTTTAAAATTGTTGGAAGACTTTAAAGATTGTTGTTTCTTTTTACATATAGGATGATTTAGTTTCTACAAGACAATCAATGCATAAAAAATATTAACTTACTTACTGACAGGAATAAA